>NW_028261386.1:74371208-74671208 GCF_051295495.1 Thamnophis sirtalis | reverse complement strand
ATTGTCAGGCCTGCAGCGGTTCCTTTAAGAATCTTTGGCCTGCCACACTCTCTCTTCTAACTTCAGCTTTAGTATGCGTATTCATTAAGGGGTGGAATAGCAAGGGGTAGAATGTGTTGTTTTCAAAATAAAAAATTCCTTTCTAGAAACTCAAGGTTATTCTTTGTCTCCGCACCTTTGCACCTGACCGGAACCAGCTGGGTGGGGATGCCAGCGTGGACGAAGAAGATTGGATCATGTGATGGATTTGTGGGTGTGAGGGCAAGATCATGAACTTTCAACTGGGTGGAAATCTGATGTAACTCCAGAATTGGGATTCCACAGACGTGCTAAGATGTCTGATTTATTAAATTGGAACTTTAAGGTTTTGCCTTGGACTCTTATTTAATTCTACATGATACTTGGAACGCTGACACCTATTTTATACATGCTTCTTTACAGAAGCTAGAATCTGTAATATATAAATTATTTTGATAGCCAACAAACTGTTGTCTACACCAACCAAAGGTACCTGCATTCCATTCAGGAATGTTTAGGGAGATGCTTTATCTATAGCTACTTTTATGTCTCCATTTTCTTTAGTGCCAATCCTGGTGTATTATTTAGTTGTGACTCACACTTTTAAATTTACTGATTAATATTATTGCTTTTTATAAAGCAATTAAGGACCCTTACCAAAGTTAAAACAAAATAATGTAAAACAAATCAAACAGCAATTAAATGACTTAAAAGATCCGTATACAATAAGGTCCAGTTGCAAGATTAATAAGCTTAGCTTAGCTCCTTCTTAGCTGTCCTCTCCTTCGAGCTCAATCATTACATTTAATCTTTAAAGAGACATTTGACTCAGAGTTCTTAATAGCATCTCTGTTGCTCTTGGAACTTCACTGTAATTTTTTAAGTAGTTATTTTTGTCTTCATACCAAAAAATGGTGCTGATGTTTTCTAAAGCAAAGCCTAACGAATTTATACAAATAAAGCTTTATTTAATTCATCAGGTTTTTAAATTGTACTATGCAACTACATTTGATTATAGAGCCAAGAGGGCATAAATATTTTTGTCAGAATTCTATCAGCCAGATTGTACCACCTCCTCACTGTGACTTTAAGTGAATGTTTTCTCCATTCCTGTGATTTTCATGGTGTTTTTGGTACCATTTCCTAGGTCTCTAGCTATAAGCACAGTTTTTTCACAGATGGATAACGACACAGCACTAAACAGATGTATACATGCTAGTGTGTCACAGATATGTTTTGTATTATTTGCAAGCAGTGATTTAGGTCCAAATAATGCCTTTTGATGGCATCCATGCTCTGTAGTACAGAGTCTGTACAACATGAAAAGAACAATCACAAAAGTACCTTGAGAATAAACTCTATGCCAAAGTCCTGTTTTGAGTAGGGATCCTTATCTGTCCTATTCCCTCCATTCCAAATCCTTTGCCTTTCAACTTCATTTTGGATAAGTATTAATACAAGTGTTTGTGTGTCTGTGTCTATGTGTGTTGGAGGAAACAGATTGTTTCCACTCCAAAACTGCATAATGCTCTTTTTTGTTTTTCTCCTTCATTCCTTCCTCACTTCCCCTCACCTCCCTTCCCTCCCTTCCCTCCTTCTTCCTTCCTTCCTTCCTTCCTTCCTTCCTTCCTTCCTTCCTTCTTTCCTTCTTTCTTTCTTTCTTTCTTTCTTTCTTTCTTTCTTTCTTTCTTTCTTTCTTTCTCTTTATTTCTGTCTGTCTGTCTGTCTGTCTTTCTTTCTCTTTCTTTCTGTCTGTCTGTCTTTCTTTCTTTCTTTCCCCCTCTCTCTTTCTTTCTTTCCCCTTCCTTCCTTCTTTCTTTTCTGTTTTCCCAGTACTGGAAACCCCAGATGAGTGTCTCTATCTCTTTCCATGCTTGCACACATTTCTAGTATTTGACATATCAGGAGCAGATATATGCAAATGAGGAGAATGAGAATCATCTATCTCAACCCCTTTGCTCTTTTGTTCTCAGAATTCCGAGAATCAGATTCTGAGATGCTGCACTTTGACAGCTCTGTCTTCACATAGACCAGGGAGGGCTTGTATTCTTCTGCATTCCCACATCATAGACAGGATCAGAAAGTCAGAGGGGTAGGACAGGGTTGGCATGCAGGAATAGTTTTCTACATTTGAGGAATAGGTAGATCATGCTTCCACTCAGCAATGGGGAAAGGCTCTAAGGTTCCTAATTAGAGTAGGAGGTAGTGAGTCTGTAAAAGTGAAGTCCTTTATTTGGAAAGAAAGAAATCAAATGCTTTTATAAAAGGGTCTGGCAATAGATTCTTGAAAAAGAGGATTCAATTCAACGTGAGATCAACACAAGGAAAAAGCAAAATGTAGTTGCACAATGTTATGTTGTATTGATTGAATCGTTATTTTCAAATTATATTAAAATCATAATTATAATTTCAACCAGAATTTTACTTACTCTGATCAGCTACTGCCTGTCTCATGTACTCTATCGAGTTTTGATCATTTCAGCTTAAGAAAGATTCGGGTAAGTTGGAATTGACTCTAACAAGAACACTAAAATGACCCAGGAACTAATAATGACTTTTACAATTCTCCAAATTAACTCTGAAATATTGGAATGGGAAGACAAATCTGATCCATTGAATATAACTCCAGAACCTACAAAAGCTGGTTTAATGGAATAGATCTATGAAACTATCATTGACCAAGAGGAAATAACCCTAAATATTTGCCTGGAGTAGCCTTATTTGCCTACTCAAATAAGTGGAAGTAACAACAGTCAATAGACAAAATCAATATTTCATTTCACTTAGAATATGCATTTATGATATAGTTCTTAATGCAGTTGCCCCTTTTCATTAATTATAACGATGAAACATTGATCTGAGTTCAAGAGTTATAAGCTAATTTTTTTGATACACCATTTTTGCTATTTGAATGTTAATTTCATCAGATCAATTGGTATTAGCATAACAGTGATAAATAATTGATTAACAGCAGAATGTTGAATTAAAGTGGAGCAATAATTTTACGCTGAATTTCCCATAGCATCTATTCAAATCAGTGATGGAAACCTATGTCCTAAAGCATATGCATATATTTAGAGGAAGATTGATCTCAATACTTAGCATTTATTTTGTAGTTGAGAAATGTGTAACCATAAAAAAAAAAAGATGTCATGAGGATGTTTAATTGCTCTGAAGCAACACATTTTAGGAACAGAAATATTATTATTATTATTTATTAATTATTTATTTGTCTTGTATGCCGCCCACTCCCGGAGGACTCCGGGCAGCTCACAAAAGACAAGGGAGAGACAGGAACAAGACAAAGACAACATATTAAAACCAAAACCAACATTCACAATTTCTATGGAGGTAGATGCTTCTCAGCTCCCCCAGCCTGCTGGAACAGCCAGGACTTGGTGGCTTTGCGGAAGGCCGGGAGGGTAGTAAGGATCCAGATCTCAACAGGGAGCTCGTTTCAGAGGGCTGGAGCTGCAACACAGAAGGCTTTCCCCCGGGGAGTCGCCAGCCGACATTGGCTGGCAGATGGAATCCGGAGGAGACCCAGCCTGTGCGATCTAATTGGTCTGAGAGAGGTAATCGGCAGGAGGCGGTCTCTCAGGTACCCAGGTCCGATGCCATGTAGGGCTTTATAGGTAGCGACCAGCACCTTGAAGCGGATTCGGAGACTAATAGGTAGCCAGTGCAGCTCGCGGAGGATAGGTGTAACGTGGGTGTACCTTGGTGTACCCACAATCGCTCGCGCGGCTGCATTCTGGACTAATTGGAGTCTTCGAACACTCTTCAAGGGCAGCCCCATGTAGAGTGCATTACAATAATCCAGTCTTGAGGTCACGAGGGCGTGAGTGACTGTCTGAAGGGCCTCCCAATCCAGGTAGGGTCGCAATTGGTGCACCAGGCGAACCTGGGCAAAGGTCCCCCTGGTCACAGCCGACAGATGGTGTTCTAGAGTCAGCTGTGGGTCCAGGAGGACTCCCAAATTGCGAACCCTCTCTGAGGGGCGTATAATTTCGCCCCCCAGCCTGAGAGATGGAACAGTTGGACAATCTTTGGGAGGGAACATCAGAAGCCACTCGGTCTTGTCTGGATTGAGTGCCAACTTGTTTGCTCCCATCCAGACTCTAACAGCCTCCAGGCACTGGCACATCACTTCTACTGCTTCACTGAGTTGGCACGGGGCAGACACATACAGCTGCGTATCATCTGCATATTGGTGATACTTAATCCCGTGCCGGCATATGATCTCACCCAGCGGCTTCATGTAGATGTTAAATAGGAGGGGGGACAGGACCGAACCCTGTGGCACCCCATACTTGAGGGGCCTTGGGGTCGATCTCTGCCCTCCGACCAACACCGACTGCGACCTGTCCGAGAGGTAGGAGGAGAACCACTGCAAAACGGTGCCTCCCACCCCCACCTCTCGCAACCGTCGCAGAAGGATACCATGGTCGATGGTATCGAAGGCCGCTGAGAGGTCAAGAAGCACAAGGATAGAGCGGTGACCCCTATCCCTGGCCCGCCAGAGATCATCGATCAGCGCGACCAAAGCAGTTTCCATGCTGTAACCAAATAGAGATGATCTTCCTGTGTTATAAGTGAAAATGAAAATTTCAAGACTCCAAGCAGTGTAACATAGTTATTTCTGAACATACAGAAATAGTAAACAGCTACTATGTTTTCCTAGAAAAGCTAGAAAATAAAATAACTTCCATAGTTTATGTTGCAACGGAATTGCTACCATATGTGATAAGTGAATTATCTGAAATGGTATATGGTCTCATGCTTGAGTAGGAGGCTGGACTAGAAGACCTCCAAGGTCCCTACTAGCTCTCTTCTGATTGTTTGATTGTTTGTTTGTTTGTTTGTTTGATTGATTGATTGATTGAAAAATTAGGCAATATTTCCATATTTGAAAAGTTAATGAAATTAAACCCTTCAATTTAGGAAGACATACTTTTAACTTAGAGTACACATTTGTATCAATGAATTGGATCCCATCAGTATAGATTCTAGTGAGTTCAAGGAGCGATCCAAAGGAGATTGTTCCTTTGTTACTCTGAATTTCCATTTTTCCAGTCCAGGAATCTGACTGTTGAAGCTGGGGAATTGAAGGTGATAAAAAGGATACCATTGTGTTGATTCTAAACTGATGAACTTCAGATATTTTGGAAGATGGGGCAACTGTAAGAATGTGAAACCTACTTTGTTTCCTTGAAAATAAGACTCCCTGATAATAAACCCCATTGGGCTTTTGAGCACATGCTCTAAAATACACCCCCCCCAAGTAAGCCTCTCTGAAAATAAGCCCACCCTGAAAATATTGCAACACAGCAGCAGCCATGAGGTGACCAGGCTCTCCACCTCCTGCACCTCAAAGATAATAAGACCTTCCCTAATAACCTGTGGTCAAATGATGGTTGTTTCTGATTTTGAATGGCTTCTGGCAAATGAAATCCAGTGTGAAGTCAGCAGGAGATCACAAACGATGATCATATGACACCACACTTAAAAACCTTGTGGGATTCACCTAACAATCATAACTGAAACTGCTGGAACTGCTATTGTAAAGGAGTATGTTTCATTGTACTTCATGGGTACATCATTTAGCAATGACATTCCTGCTTCTAATTACCCTAATTAACTAATGACTAGGTCTGTCATTGCCCTGCCCTGCTCTTTTTCAACCCAATGCTAGCTATTAATGAGTAAAATATCCTAAGGAAAAAGTTGGAGCTAGGACAATCCTGTATAGGTTTGGCTATCATCTTAATTTCAGCTGGAAGTGTTCTCCCTCCCACCCCCAAGAGGATTTGGCACTTAGCTAAATAAAATCTCCTCTCCTTTTCACATGACTGTTTGTTTTAGTATGATTGATGTACAGATATAGCAGAGTTATATGATTTTTAATATTTAATTGTCTCTTATGAACTTGTAAAAAGCATCTCCTCCTCTAAGCAGACAGAAGCTTTTATTCAATTCAAATTCAATTCAATTCAAACCTTTATTGTCAATGCAGCCTGTGTACAATGAGATTGGATGAGCCTTCCTTAGTGCAGCCCCCCCGACACAAAATACATCTCAATAACTCATAAGTGAAGAAAGTCCCAACCCAGTAAATCAACCTAACAGACACACACGATCTTATATACATATATGTACATAACATTACATTATGTTATATTACACCAGGGTGAACATGTTGCACATTGTGCTGGCCCTGCAAGTCTATCATACAAAATAGTTATGGTGTTGTGTTGCATTCAGAAGTCTGACAGCCCATAGATAGAAGCCATTTTTCAGCCTGTTTGTTTAACAGAAGCTATGCTTCTGTTTCTCCTGTGCGATGATAAGAGGGAGTAAAGAAGCTCTGACCAGGGTGTGATTCATCTCTGAGGATTTTCCTTACCTTGCTAAGACAACGAGTCCTAGCAATTTCATCTAGTGGAGTCAGGGGACAGCCCATGATATTTTGTGTTCTACTCATCACCCTTTGTAGTGTCTTTCTATCTGCAGCTGTCAAGCCAACATACAGGGGTGGGTTTCCAATTTTTTTACTACCAGTTCGCTTGGGGACATGCATGTGCAGAAACATCCGGGTGGGATGCCGCTACTACCAGTTCACCCAATCTGGGCCAAACCGGGAGCAACCCATACTGCGGCAGCAAAGCATACCACAACACAATATGTGAGGATGCTTTCTATCGTAGACCGGTAGAAGGAGGTCATCCGTCATCGTTCCACCTTATTTTCTTGCAAGACTCTAAGGAAATGGAATCTCTGTTGAGCCTTTCTGGCCACCTGGATCATATTATTTATCCAGGTGAGATCTTCACTAAGATAGATTCTCTAAATTCTACTGAATTTCTCTCATTTATTTGTAAGCTTGAAGTTTTGTGCCTTATTTTTCATTAGAAGAAAGAAAGCATATTTCATTTTATGAAAAACTTCTTTAATACACTGCAGTGTTTATCATTTTATCCTAAAGATTTGTCCTAAAAAAAAAAGACACTTGTTACCTGATCTAGATCCAGTTTCCATATTTTAATGCATTTTGTATCCATTGCATTCTGGATTCATTTTTAAGGATAGCCCCATGTACAGCAGACTGCAATACCCTCTTTCTTGAGATGACCTGGTACGACTGATTATATGTTATTCTATCTATCTGTATCTGTATCTGTATCTCTTATCTCTTATCTCTTATCTCTTATCTCTTATCTCTTATCTCTTATCTCTTATCTCTTATCTCTTATCTCTTATCTCTTATCTCTTATCTCTTATCTCTTATCTCTTATCTCTTATCTCTTATCTCTTATCTCTTATCTCTTATCATCTCTTATCTCTTATCTCTTCTCTCTCTCTCTCTCTCTCTCTCCATCTATCTATCTATCTATCTATCTATCTATCTATCTATCTATCTATCTATCTATCTATCTATCATCTATCATTTATAAAATATAATAACACAAGCACATTTATGTATTTTTTTCAATGGACACTTTTTAGTGTTTTGTCTACTTTTACCTGTTTTTGTAAAAAAATATATTTTAAGTTTGTCTTTTAACTTTCTGAGTAAAATAAAAATGGATTGAAAAAAATATAAAATATTAGTGGCATATAATAATTTGATGATAAGATTATAATATAGTATAATTGACCAGGCTCAAAGTATGCTACCTTGGAAACATTATTCCAAGGCCAAACTCTCTAATCCTAGGAAAGATGGAAAGAAAGAGAATAGGATGACCTGCAGCAAACTGGATTGTCTTAATGATAGCAGAAATGGAAACATCATTGAAAGACCTGATGGATAAGATTAGAGACAGATAATTTATCTATGAGACAAAATTTATCTATATGGTTGCTCAGAGTTGACACCAACTTGATGGCACATAATCAATTTTTAAAAAAAAATCTATTTCTTGTCCAACTCTAACCACAATTAAATCATTAGGATTTTATGGGAGTAAAGGGTCACACAGATTCAGTTTATCATTTTAGGGGGTCAGAGTACCACATAGTTTTGTTTGGAGGGCTTCTGTCTTAAAGCAGTGTTGGTCATCTGAGAAGCCCCCATAATATATCTCCAGCTAAGCAGCCATTGTTGCAAAGTCCATCTGTTTTCACGGGATGCCAAACTTGTCAGCTGCATGACAGGTAAACAGCAGACATTCTGAGTCAGCATCTTCTCTCAGGCCTAGTTTTCAGCATAGTAAAAGGCAGACATGCTGGCTTCTCCTCTTTGCTAGAGGGCAGAATTTTTTTTGGTCCTTTTAAAAAACAGACAGAAATTGATACTGTTTAGGGAAAGAAGCAAAGTAGTATTCATCTGCTGAATATCTGAAAATTCAGAGAAATGTTTGCTGCAGGGATCTATTTTTCTCTAAGAAATAGTAAATGTCGCTAGAATTATGCATAAGATTACTTTTTACTTTTTAAAAAATCATTGTCTCATAGCTAGTGGCGAATATATGGTCACAACTGAATGTTTTATGGAACCTAGAAATCTATTACTGTAGTTGCCTCTGAAAGAAGCAGCTGATTTGAGCTATCTCATCTTTTCCTGTACATTTTTTTCATTCTCATGGCTAACAGCATCATGAAAGAATTAATATTGCTGGTATCGAGATAGATGTTTTTCTATTGCTAATACTTACTGAGGAATAAACCCCAGCCTGTCAACATAGGAATGGGGGGAAAGGGTGTGTCTGGATTAGCTCCAGAGGTGGGTTGCTCCTGGTTTGACCAAACTGGTAGTAGCAGCAGCAGGAGGCTCCACCTACCCTCCCGGATGCTTCTGTGCATGCACAGAAGTATCGTGCATGCAAGCGCGTGTGGGAGCACACCCAAACTAGTAATAAAAATATTGGCAATCCACCACTGATTAGCTCCACAAAGTTGCACAGCTGCTGTCTGCTCAACATTGTTCAATATGATCAGGAGGCTGATCTGAACTTTGCATTACTGGCCAGTTCATAGGCAATTGCCCAGACTGGTATTATCAAACTATCATCTGCATCTTGCAGTACCACCCATGAAGAGTACAGGTTGTCTTTTCTTTTTATAATCACTATGTCTTCCTGCTTTCTCCTGCATTGTGTTAAATACTGCGGAGTGTTGGCTCGATGTTCATTTGTCAATAATTTGCCTGTATAGTAGCATCAAACCACACTGTTTAATATTTGTAGGTGATTTGTACTACCAGTATAAATACAAGTTCTAATGTTGTTTTACTCAAGTCTATTTCTTTTCCAGGCCAATATCTAATATATAAGAATCATAATCTGAATGAGAGCTATGGTTCTCTCTGGTATACCAGAGAAGAAAAAAAGCCAGATATATTTCCTCCAGAATGAAACAAGATTAATGTTAACATGTTGATTTGAAATCCATGAATTAGGATATGGGGTTAAATCAGGGGTGGGTTCCTGCCAGTTCTAACCTCTTCTATAGAAGAGATTCCACAAATCTACAGTGCCGTTTAGAACTGGTTCCAGCTCTCTCCCCCCGCCCGTCCGGACATCATCAAGATGAAGAGCGAGAGGAGGAATTCTGGGAGTTGAAGTCCACAAGTCTTAAAGCTGTCAAGTTTGAACACCCCTGGGTTTTTTTTTCTAAAGGGTTAGGGGTGCAGGGGTCTTGTAACTTGACAGCTTTAAGACTTGCATGTTTCAATGCCAGAGTTCCTGAGCCAACATTTTGGTTGCTAAGCAAGAGTGTTGTTAAGTGAGTTTCACCACATTTTACCAGTTGGCCACGCCCACCCAGTCACATGACTGGCAAGCCATTCCTACCTGGTCACATGGCTGGCAAGCCACTCCCATAAAGCAGGCCACACCTACAGAAGAGGTTCTAAAAAGTTTTGAAACCCACCTCTGATAAGGATGCTTAAAGAATGTCCTGATACAGCATAGAAAAAATATATATCGAGCTACATTCAATATTTTTTTCCTGTTCTGCACACCTACCAATAGTTTGCATATATTCAACAGCCGGAAAAAGAGCATACAATTTTATAGAATTGATTTCTAAATTCAAATCCCCAATTTATTGAATAGGTTTGAAATGGTTTTTAAAACCACATATAGAAATACAATAACAATTTATATTTGGTGAAAGTAAAATTAGTTTTTTTAAACTTTGTGGGGGGGCATATTTTTAATAAAATTAACAATAACTGGCTTTATATTCTCAGAACTATGAAAGCAAGCCTTTTCCTCTGACTTTTTCAACAACAAAATGCCACCCATATGGATGATTGAATGCCACAGTTAAGACTTTTAAATAAATTTTTGTTTTGTCTCTGCTATCGTCTTCTCAACTTGCATTATCGGAGACCTCCTAACGTGTTTGCTTTAAGGAACAAAAATTGGACAGATGTATCATCTGTCATGGGACTTGAACCCACTGTCATCCTCAGAGAGAGCTGCTATTAATGGATGAAGATGTCAAACAATGTTAGAGCTGTATCTGCGATGGCATATTTATCACGGTGTCATAGGTTCCTTACAAACCGAAGGATTTCACTGTTTATTCACAGTGAAGGCACTTAATTAATGACTAGGCCTAATCACACTGTTTTATTATTTACAGGGATACCAGCACAGTTTAGCTCAACTGATATGCAAACAAACTGTCCTCAGCCTGCTTTAATTAATAATTCTCAACCAGGCACAGAGAGTGGCACTGTCAAGTTGCTCATCCGTGATTTACAACACCTTCTCCGGGAGAAACACAGCTCTTGCATGCAAATGAGCAGCCACCCCTGCAAATCTTACAATTTAAAACACAAACTGTCACACTGATGCCTGCAATGTCCTTATCTTAATGAAGATAAATGTCTGATTTGACCAGGTTCCTAGGGTCTTTCGCACAGAGGCACTTGCCAGGGACCACAACACCAAAAGAATCAGCAGCTCAGCAAAAGGACAGCAGGAACTGGTTTGTTTGTTTAAAAAACCTCTATTTTAATCTATTAAGTGTTTAGGTAAAATATTTCTGACTTACCTTTAAAAAGTCTTTTTTAAAAAAACAAAATACCTCCCAAATTGAGTTACATACAGTAATATACAGTAACATACAGTATATAAACAATATCTTGAAATTATTCTCAAGTGGTCGCTATACACAGATCATTAACTGTAGTGTGGAAATGTCTATAGACATAATGACTTTACCTGGCATCAGCAGTGGGATTCAGTTACCTTCCCTACCGGTTTGCAAATGTGAGCCCACAAGCAGCATCTGCGCATGTGCACTGCCTTCTGCGCATGCACGGTGCTCACACATTAAGTCAGGGCAGCTGGGCAGAGTCTCCCACAGCCACCATTACCGATTCGCCCAAACTGGAGAGAACCATCTGAATACCACCTCTTCCTGGCATATGGTAGCACATAAACATCATAAGAAAATTGTTTAAGAGGAAGAACGGGGTACTCAACACTGAAAAGAAAAAGAGTCAGCAATCTTTGTGACTTTCTCATTTACTCACAAGAATCAATTGATAGTTAGGAGTTATTGCTAGGTGTGTGTGTGTGTGTGCGCGCGCGCCAGTGACATGCGGTGAGGGTTACCATTGGTGAGGCAAGACCACAGCAGCAGCGAGAAGCAATGTCCCCGCCGCTGTGTCCGACAGGCATCTCGCGTTTATGGTGGACATAAACGCGAGACGCCTGTCGGACACAGCAGCGGGGGTGTTGTTTCTTGCCGCCATCGCGCTCCACTGCCTTGCCCCCCACCTCCTCCAACAAACAATCCTGCTGCCCCGGCCTGCAGCCAGCCCACCCCCCCCCCCAACCTGCACCCTGCCTGGCCAGCCGGCCGGCACAAGGACTCACCGCTCTTCTTCTTCTCCTCCTCCTCCTCCTCCTCCTCCTCCTCCTCCTCCTCCTCCTCCTCCTCCTCCTCCCTGCTCGGTGCTGGGCTGGCTCCAGGCCGGGGCAGCAGGATTGTTCATCGGAGGAGGTGGGGGGGCAAAGCAGTGGAGTGTGACGGCGGCGAGAAGCATCTCAGATGGAGCCGGGACACCTGGAAGGCAAGCCGGCACTTTAAAGGCATGCCGGCACTTTAGAGCTCGGCCACCATTCAGCAAATGTTTCGCTGAATGGCGGCCGAGCCCTGCCTGCCGGCACTCTAAAGTTAGTTAAGGCAGGCAAGGGAAACCGCGAACCAAAAGGAAGTCTTGCTGGGAAGATGCCACAGCAGGGCTTTAAAGGGCTCCTCCTTCCCCAGCCAGCCAGCCCACCCAGCCCATTCCTCCCCTCGCCACCACTGTGTCCAACAGGCCAGGCATCTTGCGTTTATGGCAGACATTTATGGCCTGTTGAGACACAGCGGCGAGAACGTCTCTGCCACCTCCAGGCCGGGGCAGCAGGATTGTTCGTCGGAGGAAGGGGGGGCAAAGCGGTGGAGTCCGACGGCGGCGAGAAGCATCTCAGATGGAGCCAGGACACCCGGAAGGCAAGCCTGCACTTTAAAGGCTCTGCTGCTTCGCCCCACCCGCCTCCTCCGACCCCACCGGACCACTGTGAAGTAAGAAACCCACACACACATACACTCTACAATAAAAAATTACATATTTAATTACAATGAATTTGAATCTCCTCCTCCCTCTGTCCGATCCACATACCTTTTCCAGCCTGTGGAAACTCTCTCAACTCTCCTCTTGTCCGCCCAATGTAAGCGTGCTCAACCTAAGCGTGCTCATAAGGCATGATTCGCTGCTCCCCGATCAGGAGGCAGGAGAATCAGTGCCTCCTTTGCATATGGAATTTTTTGCTTTTTAACTCTTTCTTAACTTTTAAAAGGTGAAAAAATCCTTATGCAAAGAAGCCCCCAAGTTCTCTGGCCTCCTCCTAGTTAATACTGAGAGCAGACACCAAGCCACTGTGACGTGAAATCTGGTAGCAACTACCTTGGCTTTAATTATTTTAAAAAAATTATTTAAATTTTTTTCCTTTCCCTGAGGAGACTAGTGAGGCCCCACCTCCCTTGCCTCTAGTGACTTCACGTCCCTGGTGTGTGCACGCGCACACACACATGCACACACACAAGCATAGAATAAATGGCTTGAAGGGAGGATTTTAACAGAGGAGCCAACAGAAAAACAGCAGGAGAAACCAGCCAGAATCTAAGGCACTCTTTCTCAATTTTAGCTATTTTAAGATGAGTGGACTTCAATTCCCAGTATCATGGCTACAGAGGTGAAGTCCACAGATCTTAAAGTTGTCAAGACTGAGGAATTTAATGCAGTACTACATACTGTGATGGAAAGGAATTAGCGTAGGGCCTTTAAGAAGTCTGCTTAGAGTCATACTGTGATTGAGTATCTAAAATATGGTCAGAAGATTAAGCTTCAAAGGGGCCAGTGGGTTCCTTATTGAAAATAGTTGGCCTTATAGTTGGCCAAAGATGACCATCAAAAAATCTGTGGCTTTTAAGTACCTGTGGATCACCAAAATCTCTAGAGACAATTTTCTGTCATGAAAAATTCCTTCCATCCTGCATCACTGAATTAAACTAAGCCATTTTGCACAATTTGATTGCATCCAGTCCCCTTTAGTGTGGGTAAGCAATGTAAGAAACTGAAAAGTTATCATCATACATCACAAATCACAATTCACAAATCTGTCCCTTATTTACATTGGTACTATCAAGCTAGAAGCTTCTTATACAGATGTGGTATACAATCATCAGGCCTTCTACATATCACAGAAATTCAGCTTAAATAATGACCTGTTTTGGCCCAGCAGGTGCCGTTGGAGCTGCCACCAGACTCCGACAGTGAGGGGCCCTTTGAGTCGGCTCTGGAGGATGTGGAGGACCCTGGACAGGGTTCTGACTCCAAACAGGGCTCAGAGAAGCTGGTTGGCCACCAGGAGGCACCTGTGCCTTGGACCAGTGGGGAGGAGACGAGGGAGAGTGAGCCGGAGGCCAGTAGTGAGTTGTTCCTGGATGCATGCCATTGAAGAGCTACTAGTCAGGAACAATTATTCAATTACAGAAGGTGATTGTACTCAGCTGGTTGTCATTAGGCTTCTCTCCAGACTATAAAAAGCTACTGGTGCACACGCCCCTCTTTGCAGAAGTCAACGCAGGATTGAATGTCGGAGGACATTACTGTGAGCTTGGCAAGCTGGATTGCTGCCAAGCCTTGTCTGTCTTGTCTGAGTTTGTCTGAGTTGCTGCCAAGGTCCTTATCTGTTTGTTCTGCTTGGCTTTCTGCCACCGAGGTCTTGGTGTCTTGCTATTAAAGTACATTTCAGTTAAGCTTGTCTCAGCATACATTACTGGACAGAGGAGGTGGTCATAACAATGGCCTGTGGTCCAACCTACTTTTGAGTAACTGAAAAGTTTTGGGGAATGCAAACAGCAATATTTGGAATAGTCGCTCAAATTCAAATACATCAATAACGAAGTCAATATCTGGCTGGTTTTTAAGGGAGAAAGTTTTTTAATGACTTCATAAACTACTGCTTTCGCAGTTACTGACCTTAATAACAGACCTATTGCTTTGAAGTCTGATCTTCTATCTATATAATACATTTGAATACTTTGGGGGGGGGGTGGAACCATTTTACTTTAAAAGGTACAGAAAATAACTTTCAAATATCAGCTGGGTGCTGTTTCTCAAATCGATGTACCTCTCTTTATCCTAATGATGGAGAAGCTGTTATTAAGTGATTATCTGCTTTCTTTAAAATGGCAGCACAAAACTACAGGGAGTGAAAAAAAAAGTCAGACGTTATAGTAAGTCCACTTATATTGCTCTGGCCTTTGCTCTGGAAGTACAGTATCTCATCTGATATTAGAATAATTTTGATTCTGATTTTTATGCTACTTTCCAAAACTATTTTCCCGCTTTATATTTTGGAGCACACTGACCTTTCACTGAATTAGTATGAAATAAGAAGTGATAAACCAAACTCTGCCTACCTTTACCTCATTTTTTTTTCTCTATGTTGCAGTTTTAATACTCGGAGTAAGTGGTGTGACATATAGTGAGCTCTTGAACATTACTGAATACTGCAATACATCTTGTGTTGACAGAAGGGATAAATGGCTCACCTTGATGCCTTTTGCAGAGAGGAATATTACCAAGAAAGGGGAGTTTATATTAAATAAGCACAAAGAGGGGAATACCCTTAGACCAGTACAAAATCCTAGCCCTCCTAAGAATTCCCCACAATCACTCATTATTGGGGGGGATGTTTTATCCCACAGATCTCAGTATGTCTTCTACCTCAGGGATCCCCAACCCCTGAATTGTGGCCCACCTCTGGGCCTTCAGCTTTTCAGAACTGGGCTGCATGGGCATACATCCCCAATTGCGCAAAAAGTGAGCAAATGCATGTTAACCAGAGGTGGGTTCCTACTGGTTCAGTCCAGTTTGGCTGAACCTGTAGTGGTATGCTGAATCTGCCACACCCCTGAACTGGTTCCTCAGGCACCGTCACCGCCCTCTTTTTTTCTTAGTTCTGTGCATGCGCAGAACGCTTTTAATTGAATAGTGCATGCACACGCAGTACATATCCAGCATATGCAGGCACACACAAGTGAACCAGCAGTAAAGCTGGCAAGAACCCATCTCTCATGTGCACATGCTCCATTTGCACAAGCAGTGGGTGCATGTGCCCACCACTCGTGCAAATGGAGTTGTGTGCCCTCTTGCCTGATGCTCACATGGAACCATTCCCTTTCCCTCCCCAACTGGTCCACAAAGTCAAAAAGGTTATTAACTCTATTCTACCTTCTTCAGTTCTTTTGTAGTATGACAATTGTTACTTTTGTGGCACACTATTACGTGGCAAAATGTATTTTTAAAAAGTTTTAAAATTGCCCAGGTGAGATCTCACTCATTTATAAATGAACACAATAAGTAGCAACAGAATATTCTGTTGTGATTGAAGGCCCCTTCCAGGAAGATTTCTGTATAAATAGCTACTGGATTCTATGTCCTACATGACCATCTAACTTTAATTTTCTGGAAAATATTATCATTCAGAGAATCTCCATATCTGAATGATATTCCTGCCTCATCTGATGAACATACATTTAAAGACAAATAATATTTACTTGAAAAAGTAATACCTTCCTCAGAAAGAATAGGAAGAACACTTACTAACACAGAAGATTTTTGGAGATTTTATCTTATATATTTTGGGATATGTTTGAGTTATTTTTCCATTTTTACAATCTGTTATGATAGGTATAGCTATGGAATCATGTGCATTCTGACATTGGCTGTTCATTAGACAAAGTGGCATGCATAACACTCTTCTTATTTTTCTCAGGAACAACAATCCTGTGTGACAGGTTGAATTGAAAGAGTGACTGGTCCAAAGTCCCACAGTGAACTCACAAGATGGTCTAGACAAAGGATGTTCAATCTTGTCAACTTTAAGATTTGTGGACATCGGTGCCTAGAATTGCCCAGCCAGGTTGGCTGGGCAATTCTAGGAATTGAAGTCCACAAGTCTTAAGATCTAGAATGTGAGTCTTTCTGGTGGCAGTCCAACACCTCAACCACTATACCACTAAGAGAATATTCTAGAAGCCCCAAAGTGCTGCAATAGCTAAGGAGTCTTTCAGTCTGCCACAGGTCCCACCCTCCAATGCATCACACTCGAAAGCCTTCATTCCTGTTACACAGAAATAAATGGAAATAACTTACTGGTGACTCTCCCACAATCCATATATTTGTTTCCATTTATGTGTTGTTGTTCTGCACATTTATCTTGCTTAATTACAAAATCTGCCTGTTTTGCACAGCACTTGCCTAAGCCATACAAATGATGCACTAAGGGGTGTTTTTTTTCAGCCAGCTTCTCATTAAGCCTGTTGCTGATTATAGCTGAGAGTGAATGACTGCCCCAAAGTCACCTAGCTGGCTTTTGTGCTTCTAAAGGATGACTAATACTTCACTATGGTTTTCCCAGTTGCAATGTATGGCTGTGAAAGTTGGACCATAAGAAAGGCTGAGTGCAAAAGAATTGAGGCCTTTGAACTATGGTGCTGGAGAAGACTCATGTGAGTCCCTTGGACTGCAAGGTGATCAAACCGGTCAGTCCTATAGAAGATCAACACTGACTGCTCTTTAGAAGGCCAGATCCTGAAGATGAAACTCAAGTATTTTGGCCACCTAATGAGAAGGAAGGACTCACTGGAGAAGATGCTGGGAGAGATTGAGGGCAAAAGAAGAAGGGGACAGTAGAGAAATAGGTGGCTGGATGGAGTCACTGAAAGAGTAGGTGTCAGTTTACATGTACTTTGGGGAATGGTAGAGGACAGGAAGGCCTGGAGGAACATTGTCCATGAGGGTTGCGATGGGTTGGACATGAATTTAAAACTAAAAGCAACAACATATTTGGGTCTCTTAATCAAGCTCCTTAACCACTATAACTTGGTAGCTCTTTATTTGTTTATTTGATAGTTTTAAAAAACTGTTTATGAAGGGGTAGTGAGAGAAAAATCACTGGAAGTAAGTAAATGACCCAAGCTTTAGCAGTTCCATGGTAATAAAGCAATAAAGCTGGATTCAAAAACTTTTTCAAGTGGCCAGGATCATGAAGGCTGGGATATCAAGCTGTATTCAAGGGTTTTCCTGAATGGCATAGCATGGAGAGAGCTAGGGAATGGAACTTAGATGATTTGGAAAAAGAGGAAAGACAATAAGGCAAACTATGAATATTGGTTTCAAATAAACATAGAATGTAGAAGCTGAGCGATGGAGCAAAAATGCTCCTTTTTCCAAGCAGAAAAGAGGAAGTACTTATAAATGTTATCAATAGCTTAATTTCCCCTATAATGTCTCTTGACCTTCAGAAAGCAGAGTCATCCATGGAGGGAAGGGTAAATAGGAGTCAGGAGTCTGACCATACAACCATTGGCATCATCTTAGCTTCTTTACCCCTTTCCTGACAAGTAGGCAAAGATTTCTCTCCATCAGTTGCTCAATTGTGAATCTCATAGTTGCATCATCTATATTTTATCATTTTATGAATAAACCTTAATGAAAATAACATGAGAGAATTTGCTGAATATTTTACTGAGGTTGACATCACAAGGT
This sequence comes from Thamnophis sirtalis, assembly GCF_051295495.1. NCBI lineage: Eukaryota > Metazoa > Chordata > Lepidosauria > Squamata > Natricidae > Thamnophis > Thamnophis sirtalis. Next base: position 74,653,123 of record NW_028261386.1, on the reverse strand, counting down.
CCATGGCATTCTCATAATCTGATAAAGTAGTAATTCTGTCAAAAAGAAAAAAAAGTTTATTCTGCCATTATTTGTTTGCACCAAGCTGATGCTGTGTCTTGTTAATTGTTGCATTCCTATCCAATCTCTCACAAATCTGTTGTTTAAGAATTTCCTTGAAAATCTCATCCAATGTAGCAGTCAAGGTGACAGGTTTGAAATTTCTTAGGTCTTATTTGTTCCTTGTTAAAAAAAATAGTATAAGAACAACAATTTGTTCGCTTCTAGTCTTCTTGGTCTTAACTAGTTATCTGCTGTGTTCAAAGTTCATAGTCATTCATTCATTCATTCATTCATTCATTCATTCATTCATTCATTCATTCATTCCATGTGATTTTAAATTCAGTCACCGTTCCGGTCAGTTTACACATTTGATGTTAACTGTAAATTCATGGCAACTTAATAGTGAATGATACAAATAAAAATATAACTCAACCAATAGCACATGCTCTATTTCAAGAAGGTCCTATCAATAATACACTGACCAAAATAGCAATATTGCAGACTATAAAAACTTTGAAAGAACTCAATTTTAAATAATTTCCTGAATGATATCAAGAAGAGGACAGATTCAATGGGAGGCTGTTCCAAATGATAGATACTGCTGCTGGCAGGGCACAACCCAAACTTCAACCCCTCTCACTTTTAGGGAATGGTGTACCATCAACTGCTGTTTCTGGGATGACTGCATTGGCTGAGATGTTTCTAGATGGGAGAATCCAATTGCCTTATAAGACTTTATAGTTCAAATATAAAGCATTTGAATTGCACAAGAAGCATTGCCCAAACCATAGGTATAATGTGCTTCTGGTTAAACAATGGGATATCTCATTTTGCACCAACTTGCAGTTTCCAAGTCATCTTTAAAGGCAGCCCCATGTAGGGTACATAGCACTAGTCCAGGTGAATAATAAAAAGGAAAGGCACAATTTACTGTATTAAACTCCTAAAGCCCCATCATTTTTCTCATGTAGTCTCTATTATTTTACTCTACTGATCGGACAATTTTTGTAAAAACATTAGCTGGTGCTTATATTTAAAGAGCATTGGATGAATGGCAAACCTAATATTGCAGAATATTTCATGAGTTACCAAGTTATAATTGCAGGGTTAGGTTTGCTGCTTGTTTTTTCTTCTTCTTTTCTTTTCCTTTCCTGGGTGTTAAGACTGCAACTAAATCTGTGCCAAAATATTTGATGGTCTATTGGCTGAGCTGAACAATTGCATCTTTCCCTTATTAAATCTTACTCTCTACTCCACATTCTCAGTTACATTTGTTCACATTTGCTCTTTCAGAAGATATTGACACGGCACAGCGAGTTTTGCTGAAGTTAGTTGCTCCCTTCTAATAAATTCCAAAGACTGCTTTCAAACTGCAAACTCATCAAACCAGTCTTTTCTCCTCCCTCTCAAGAAAAATGTCTAGAACTTGAAGAGCCATTCTTTATTTCATGTTTATTATAATTGTCTTAATGAGAAGTAGCTCCTATTTATATCAGAAGAGTTATCATTCCTGATATCATAAATATAGAATTGTCAATTATTGTAGTTTTTCTGTCAGGTTATTATATTTCACAAGTCAGCAATTTGCTAATTAGGAATCTGTCATGGTACATGGTTCTTGCATGTTGGTAAATAATCTTAAACCACTATCTTTGGACCAATCTCTATATCCTTGTAAAACAGCACCCATGAAAAATCATGAAATTAACTCAGCCTAAATTAATATGTGAGAGGAAATTAGAGGAAAGCAAGCACAAATGAAATACTTCTATCAAAAGACAGGATACATGCATATGTGCGTTTAAAAATTCTTTGTTTTGATTTTCCCCATTTCCAAACTGTGCATATCAATGCTCCTGCTACTTATATGTCACCAACTAAACCTTTGTCTGGGGTTAGAATAAAGTCACAAATAACCGATTCTTTTGTAACTTTCTCCATCCTCTGAAGTAGAAAGTTTTCAATAAAATAAGTCATTAATTTCCTAGAAGACTATGCTTGGGAGAGTTTGTCTCCCAAGAGAGATTGGATAATTACAAGCCCTTCCATCATCACTCTTTCATGCTTTTTTTTAAAGTTATGCAGTTTTCTTCTGGAAGACACTTTCTATATCTTATTCTGAGTCAAGTGTGTAATAGTAAACAACATTTCTCTGTTATTAACAATTTATAACAAGTTATTAACATTGAGAAGATGTCTATAATATTTTAAATGTATTAACCTAGGGTGACAGACAAGGTTATTTAAAATTTATAGTGCAACTCCTTCTTCCTGCTATTGCTCTTCATTTGCAATGTTCTTCGTGCTGTATGAAAGTTTTCCCACCAGGTATCTATGAAATCTATCATATTTGGTTTTTTTTGTAAAACAGCACCCATGGTGAATCATGTCACTCATGTTGGGGGCCTTGTGATGGCCCGAACACTCTGCTAGAGAAAATGGAATCCTGAGGTCCGTTTTCAGCTGCAATGCCTCCTGCAACCCTATGCCAGCGAAAATGGAACTCCAGAGTGGCCCTTGCAAGCTCCGTTTTCACTGGCTAAGGGACCACGGGCCAATCTTCACTCTTTCCAGGGTGGCCCCACAGGTCAGATCTAAGCACATTAAAACACCTAATACCTTAACCCAATCCATTCCAGTCAATCTAGGGAAGCCATTAAGAATTCTTTAAATTCCCATCCCTAAAAATGAGTAAATCTCAGTCCTTTTTCACAAGAAACAAATACTCTCATATCAGTTCAACCTTAATTCAGATTGAGTCTGAAGGTTGTGAAGAATTTATTGGAAAAAGAATAGATATAGACTTTTTAAAACCACATAACTTCATTTTTGAGTCAAACATGGAACAATATGCAATATTGTTTTTTTTTTAAAAAAACATCTCTAAAAGTCACAGCACTATTGACCAATGCTCTGAGTACATTTCCAAGAAAATGAATCTAACCTGAGGTAAGGATTAATGAAACAGGTTTGTCACTTTCAAAAGTAAAGTTATTGTAAGAAAGAATATTGAATGAATAGACAAAGCCGAGCACCTGGTTAGCTGCATCCTATCAGAAGAACCAGTATCCCCCCCCCCCTTTCCCCTTTCATTACATTTAGGTCTGAACACATTTGATTTCATATAATATGGGCTTTTGTGTTAATTTATATTCTACTCTAATTTTCATCTGTGGTTCAATCAGTCTTATTTATGAATACTTTTAAAATCTTTATGCTCCATCATTCCATGCCAATTTTAAACAATGTCTATGACTGTATGTCACTGCTATCCCTGTGTCACGGTCTGGCATTCACATTGAATACAAACAGAGTCAAAGTTTTTGGTGAAAAACTTTATCTCTATCTAATATTACGTGATAACCAGCACTAAATGACAATGATGCAACGGTAAGCAAATCCAAGTCAGTTCTAACCAAGTTAACACCATCACTCATATATATATTATTACCCCACCCAGTTCCACCCACAACTCCACCCAGATGACACCCAACACCCATCACCAATCACCATGACCCACAGCCACCCTTAGCCACATCCCCACTCAGTGTCATCATGGCTTCCTTCCTGGTCAGCCGCATCTGAGCAGAAGAGTTATGTCAGAGTAAGTAGTTGCACTCGAGTAGAAGAGTTACTTCAGAGTATCCTCTGAAGTCCATCTGTTGTCCAGGAGGCATGCCTCAGAGTAGTGAGGAAAGCCATGCAGAGCCGCATGCAGCTACAGGCTCCACCGACATCAGAGAGTCAACATCAACGTGGCAGCATTGGTGGTGTGTAAGCATGGCCGAGCGGGTGTGGGTGATGGATGGGCTCCCCCATGAATGGCAGCCCGAGGGCTGACATCCTGATTGTATCATCTTCACAGTCCAGTTCAAACAGTTTCTTTTCTTAGAAGATCCCTTTCATAAGCAATGTTCTATTTTCAAGCACAAAACAATGATTTAGTTTCTGTGGGTTATAGACAGCAGATCTGTCTCCAAATCCATGTTTAATTGTTAAATTATTTTATCTAATTCACAAGAGAATCATACAGAACCTTTCCTTGCTTCCAAGAATTTTAGTCTGCCTGCTAAGTAGATTGTTGTCTTGTATACTGCATCTAGTTCTACACATCTTTTCTGAACTTTGATAAGATTGGAGGGCATTTCAGAATCAAAACATATATCATTTCATGGTTGAGAAGATAACACTGTCATGGCCTTGTCTGGTATCATTCGTCTTGCTCTTTATTCACTTTTATTCCATTTTCTAATGTTCCTCCATTGTACTAAATTGACTTACTCACTCCGAATGTTTTCTGACTGGCTTATGCAATTTAGATGATCTCTCTTTCTTGGGGCAATCGACCTGCAAAGGACTGAGCCCATTTCAGCAGAAGCATTTCCTTTCCCTGTGTGTGGTTTGGAAGCTGCCTTGAAAGAAAATAGATTCCCCTCCTCTCAGAATTATGTCTTGCAAGCAGTTGATTGCAAAATTAATATCTGCCTCCCCTTTCATTTCTTCTGCATAAAATAGATTCGCATAGCTTTACGGCAAGAGTTCAGCAGTAGGGCAATTGCTACTTCTGGTTAAGAGATATTGAAGAGTCAGTGCCACTGAAGTCACACTTCCTAGAAGCCACAGTTCTGGTTGAAATATGAACTTTCCTTGCTATTATAAACAACATAGGCACCATTGTTGAAATGAGCTCTGATACAGAGTGATCAATCAAACTTTGCCCAGTTGTTTTCTATCAATGTTTTACAGTGGTGGGTTTCCATTTTTTTACTACTGGTTTGCTCGTGCACATGCATGCACGTGACACTTCTGTGTATGTGCAGAAGTTCCTGGGTGGGTGGGAGGAGCCTCCCACCACTGCCACTACCAGTTCACCCGATCCAGGCCGAACCAGAAGCAATCTACCTCTGATGTTTTACCTAAATGTCTATAGAGATTCTCAATCATCCAGGTCATGGTTTTCCCAAGGTATTTTGCTAAGGGTAACTGGACTTCCTTATTTTTTCTTCTTCTTTGAAAACATTTCATTTCTCATTCAAGAAGTTTCTTCAGTTCTGAAATGACAAGAAGAACTGAAGAAGCTTCTTGGATGAGAAGTAAAACATTTTCAAAGAAAAAATTCCCAAGAAAGTCCTGTTGCCTTTTGGAAAAAGCATCTTTGGGATGTTTTACCTATGGGTCATCTACTTTATCACTCCAAATCCTATGGACTTACTCTTTGTTACACTTAGTGTTAATCAAAAACACTTTGTTATTGTCATTTATTCAGTTTACTTCCCCAGCGCAGCAAAGAGAAATCTGTTATTAGTTCATCTTTCCTCTGAGATGTAGATTCCAGTAACTTTTATTCCCCATTATTTCAATTCTCTTCCCCCCACTCATTCATATGCAGTAATGAAGCATACTTCCAATGTTAAGAAAAATACCCTTTGGAATTTAGTACCATAAAGAGGTCTTTCTTTAATAGCTTATCCCCACTTAGTGAATTATCTCAGTTACCCTAACAGTTGCTTTGCTCATTTATGCCACATAAATCTTTTGTTGCATTAAAATCAAAGCTTCAGTACATATAGAACCTTTTAAGCCATCAAGGTGAAATCTATAGAGGAACTAGGAATGGTTTAATATATTAGATGTGTATATAGCAGAATTCTACCTGCATTGAAGTGACAAGACATAAGGAAACATTACTTTGTGCATGTGTGAGCATAAATAAGAGTGAAATGAAATTTCATTGAAATGTTTTCTTCACTCCCACAAACTCCACAAGAACGTAAAATGAGGGAGAGATCCCAATAACTGCTTCTAATACTAGCAAAAACATTACAATTGTGTTCCTTTTGTTGTTGAAAGATTTGTTCAACCTCTGAAACTCCTTAGATTTTAGAAAGAGGAAATCCTGCCGGAAAAAATATTTTTTTTTCTTTCACTTTTCCTCACTGAAAACAGGATGGCTAATATGGAATGGACTAGACTAGACTAGACTAGCCTGGACTGGACTGAACTGGACTGGACTGGAATTGAATTGAATGGACTGGAATAGACTGGAATAGAATGGAATGGACTAGACTATAATAGCATAGTTGGAAGAGACCTTGGAGGTCTTGTAGTCTAACCTCATGCTTAAGCAGAAAACCCTATACCACACTGACTGCAAACCTGGAAATTTTACAAAGCTTCACATGGTTTGGATCCAAATTACTTACAGAAATGTATGCTCCTATTCAGTTGGCACTCTCAGATTTTCACCTTCAGTTGATTCCACTATAGAGCTATTGAATCTGTGTTACAAAACTCATGACAACCACTAGATGGCAACAAAGAGAGTGTCCAATCTCCCTATAAATAAACTAACCTTGACAGCAAATCCTGAATTTTTCACAGTGGATTCCTTAGTGTGGATTAAATTTCCTTTAAACATTTTAATGTTATGTTTTTAAGTTTATCTGTTATGATTATGTTGTATTATTATTTGCATAACTTTGTAAGCCACCCAGCACCATTAAGGTCTTGGATAGCATACATATTTTCTAAGTAAAGAAATATCAATTTAAAATATTAAGATTAAATCATAGAACATTGTGAGCTCAGGATTACTTCATGAAGTGCTTCCTACAACATGTTTTATGAGGGAAAAAATGGAATGTGCAGCCCTCCAACTGAAACTGAAAATAGGCCATATTTCTGTAAGATTTAGCTGCTTCTATACACTCCTGAATTTTTTTTTTAAATTACTGAAACTATAAATGATTGCTCTACAGGGGAATAAACTCTATAGCTGGGTCCCAGTCTTACTCCAGTGTGATAAAATGTTCCATTTCTAGCAGATCCTAAAAATGAAGAAAAACAGCCAAGGTAGAGATTTCATAATTATTAAATAAGTGTAATTCTCTTCTCAGACTAATACAGAAAGGACATTTAAGTATTCAATATGTGCAAAATGAGATTGATACTCCAAAGAATCAGGATGAGCAATGGGCTTCACTTACCTTCCCAACCAGTTTGGAAATGTGAGCGCATGCTAGCTTCACACGCCATGTCTGTGCATGTGCACCATCTTCGGCGCATGCGCAGTGCTCGTGCATTACATCAGGGCAGGTAGGCGGAGCCTCCTGCAGCTTCACCCAAACTGGAGAGAATTGACTGAATACCACCTCTGATCAGGACACTTGTATACTTTATTTATTTCACTAGAAAGGAAGTTAGTCAAAATAATCCATTTATTTGGTCTTATTTAACCCTAAACTTTCCAATGCTCATAATTGCACATGATCTTTATGGCCAATTTTATCATGTGCCTATGTATTATTTACATACTGATTAGCAAGATTCTGGCCAGTTTACAAACTTAAAATACAGTGCAACACAATGAAAAACCCTTAAAACACTGAACACAAAATTTCCCATATTATTAAACTTGGGTCAATCAAATTAAATGCTGAACATAAAGCAGTACCTAAAATCACCACTAAAATTCCAAAGCTCACTTAAATAAGTCACTTGACAGTCACTTGAATAAGACTGTATTAACTGACTGATGGAAGGCTAATAGCAAAGAGATCAGGAATACTTGTATAGGTATTGTGGCTGGTCACATTCAAGAAGATAAGAAGATGAAGACCAAAACAATATTTATTAATACTGAAGAGGTCTGATGGGCAGTTTAATGAGGCATTGAAAGGCTGGTTACTATTGTCAATGTCAGAGAACTCATCCTGCCATTCACCTCTTCTTTCTTAATAGTCTCCATATATCAAAATGAAGTTGCAACATTATACAGTGTTTATAAAAAATCCTAAAGGCAGCCAAGAAGTGATCACATTTGTGAAATGCTTTAGAAGGCTATGAAGCTGTTCAAAGCCAGCCAATATTTCAATTTGCTGTTTCAAAATGAGATCCTGGCTTTGATTTAAGGTCTGATTGGTGGAATGATTTGACCAAAGCTTCACTGAATTGAAATACTCATCTGAAACTTTGCACAGCTGTAACTTTTGTGTATTGAATGAAAACATACCACCAGCACAAAATTAGGAATTCATATCGATCATGCAGAACATAGGTGCCTCAGGTTTATATCTCTTTGCCACTTTCTTTCTAAAAAGTAAGACAAACCAAAACTATAATTAACCACCAGAGATGGGGAGCTATTTTTTTCCTCTGTGCAGTGATAAACATTAGTACACTTGCTCAGAGGTACCCTCTTCATCTCTTCATATATCCAAGGGCCAAATCTTAGCACTAAGCAAATTTAAGAGAGAAAAATTAGTCAGCCTTACTGGATAAAGGCAAAATTTTAATACAAACCTTTACTTTTAAAATCTTTCCATATTTTGTTCAAATATCTGTCCTTAAATACCCATAATAAACATCATTATTTACATTTCCTATCCATGTGTAATAGATGTGGGTAAGATATCAGACTGGATGGCACAACAATTAATTATAAACCTGGCTTGAAAATTGTGATCAGAGCTTATCAATCTGGTGAGAGGTATTGAGTGGTATTTCCCAAAGTTCAGATCTGGATCCTCTACTTTGAAACATCTTCATCAAATTCTTGATGAATAAGTGAATGCCTACCACGAAGGTTGAGATAACTGATATTCTAGGCCAGTGATGGCGAAACCTTTTTGGCTCCTGTGTCAAAAGCAGAGGAAGCGCAAGGGGGCCATTTGCGGGCATGTCATACCCATAATGCTATGTGCGCAACCCCCCCGCGTGCATATGTGCACGCGACTAGAGACCCCTAAGCTTTTGGCACAGTTTTTTCACCCTCCCCAGGCTCCAGAAGCTTTCTAGGAGCCTTGGGAGGATGAAAACAGCCTCTCTGCCCCTCTGGATGCCCTTCGGAGGCCTCAGGAGCTTCCCTGAAGGCTGAGGAGGGTGAAAAATGAACCTACAGGAAACCCAGAAGTTTGGGAATGGTCACTTTCAGTTTATTCATAGGGCTGATTTTTGACCTCCAGAGCCTTCAGGAGGCTGTAACCTGGAAGTTCAGAAATTGTGACTTCCAGTTTGTCCATAGGGCCAGTTTCGGCCCTCTTGGGTGAAAAACAGTTCTAGGGGCAAACCAGAAGTCCGTTCCTGAATTTCCGGTTTTCCCATAGGGCTGGTTTTTCATGCTCTGGAGGCTTCAAGGAAGCCTCTGGAGGGCGAAAAATGATCTCAAAAGAAGGCCAAAGTCAGCATGTGCGCGCTGGCCAGATGATAGGGCAGTGCCTTGCGTGCCCTAACAAATGGCTCCACATGCCACCTGTGGCATGCGTGCCATAGGTTCACCATGACAGCTCTAGGCAATTAAATGAAAATTCAAAGCAATATTAATAAGTTATAGAAGTAGTCTAGAAAAAATGAAATTTAACAGAGACAAATGCAAAATGTTTCATTTAGAAACCGAATTGTAATGCACAGGTGTAGGATGAGGAAGAACTGGCTCTACAAGTAATACCTGAGAAGAAAATACTGGAATAGTAGGCAGTTAGGAACTGACTGTGAGTCAGAAGTGTGAGATGGATATAAAAGTGTCAAATGTAATTGCACACTATGTTAACATAACTATCACAGGATTTTACTCTGCATTGGTTGGGCACCTCTCCAGGTATTGTGTTCAGTTCTCAACCCTGCACTGGAAGGATGCAGTAATAATAGAAAAGGTTCAGAAAGGGGCAATGGGGATGATCAGGGTTTAGAAATGATGAATCTTCAATAGTGAATCTAGGAAAACAAATTTAAGGAGCATTTATGAAATATTTTAAAGGATGCCACATGGAACAAAGTCAAATAATACTTTCTACTATTCCAAGAATAATAACAATTGAATAACAAGGAAAAGTAGATTTCAGTTACAAGAAAGAAAATTTGGATTAATTTTTTTTTGTTTCCTAGTAGTAACTGCAATATTTGAAGAAATTATCCAAACAGGTGTTGGGCTCCATGTCACTGGATGTTTTTAAGAGGAAGCTAGGTACGTAGCCATCTGTCAATTATATTTTAGTCTGGATTCCCACATTGATTAAATAATTGTTTTTTTAAATAGTTTTATTAATGATTATATTTGCAAACAGTAAATTTCAATTGTCAGACTATAATTACAAAAAGGGCAATGGCAGTTGGATCTGTCCTGTGTCTGTATCTGTACAATGATAATTATTATTAAGAGCCAAGGTGGCACAGTGGTTAAAGGCAGCACTGCAGGCTACTTCAGCTGACTGCAGTTCTGCAGTTCGGCTGTTCAAATCTCACCGGCTCAGGGTTGACTCAGCCTTCCATCCTTCCGAGGTGGGTAAAATGAGGACCCAGATTGTTGTTGGGGGCAATATGCTGACTCTGTAAACCGCTTAGAGAGGGCTGAAAGCCCTATGAAGCGGTATATAAGTCTAACTGCTATTGCTATTATTCTGTCACTAAGAGAAGATTCAGTTGCCAAGTCAGATTTTCTTTATGTAGGGAACAATGTGGGGAATGGAATATTCTGATGGAGGTTCTGCAGGAGACTTACAGAATTGAAAAGGTCCATTTAGGCCATCATATTCAATTTCCTATTCAATACAGTAAAATATTTTCTAGAAACTCTGGTGAGTAAGGAAAAAAATTCTGCCGAAATGTAATATCAGTGCAGTAAATAAAATAAAAAATCACCCAAGGTGTACATGTCATGGTCTTCAATTTTCATAAATTGTTGTGTAATACTACCTCCCAACTGAAGTAGCTAAATATGTGTGTCTATGAGTTCACATATATCCACATGTAGGTATGTAAATAATCCATTCCAGTGTTACCTGTCTTCCCCCTTACTTTTCTAACTTCAGCATTACTTCTGTAGTTATTCATATCTAAGGAACCCTTCAGTTCAGATACAAGAGAAACGCAAATAGGAAGCTTAAGTCATGAACATCAGGTAAGCTGTCTTAAGCAAATGCATCAGTGAGGAACAATTGGTATACTGGTGGGATTTCTGTAACTAATTAACTTCACATAGACTTCACCATGTCAGATGTGTTATAATATATAAAATGTTCACTCCAGTGTTCGCTTATCAGGTAGGTATATCCGACAGACATTTCTTCATTTTGCTGACTGCGGGAGATGATGGTTTTCAGATAAGAAGCTCCATATTTGGCATAATGCCATTTTCCCAGCATTTTGCTTTACACTACAGAATCATAATTAAATTAAATACAAATCATCTGTGTGTAACAGACAGAGCAACCTACATGGTCTTGATGAGTTTTCGTGGAATTTCACAAACAAATTTGCAACAATTTTGATCACCTTTTCCATGACAAAGTCTACCATTTGCATTAAGTCTGGGGTATCAAATGTGCAGCCTCCAGGTCAGATGTTGGCCACCCGACCCCCATTTTAGTGAAGGAAAAAAAGTCACCGTATGTCATGTGATAACAACGTGGCAAAGCGATATTGACAGCCCTGGATTAATACATCTGACTTAACTCACTTACAAAATCTGATTTCACCATATCCTTAACCAATCCTGAAAGCATCCAAATAGGCAGGTTTATAAGGCCAAATCTGACATTTTGGAAAGCAAAAGTAATATTTAAGTATCCTAATTACCCTACTACTGTAAATATCATTTCATTACAGGGCAATATCTCTGTATGAATAAACCCACTGCAGTATATCGAGAGAGTATTTGGGGCAAGATACAAACGCTCAGGCTGAAGATCAAAATCAGATTGGAAAGATAAAAATAAGACAAACAAAAAGAAAATGTTATGGCTTCTGTTATCTATCCCCCCCCCCACTGGAGCAATCCTGAAGAACTATTATCACCAATTAGGGCTGATGACTTCCATAGCATATCCTTCATATGCAATAAGCAAACTTTGGGATGTTCAATCGCCCCCTGACTCAAGGAAAAACTCTCAGAATCTTTTAATAACAATAGAACTTAGACTTATATATCACTTTACAGGGCTTTACAGCCCTCTCTAAGCTGCTTACAGAGTCAGCATCTTGCTCCCAACAATCTGGGTCCTCCATTTACCCACCTTGGAAGGATGAAAGGCTGAGTCAACCTTGAGCCTGGTGAGATCCCATCTTCCAAACTGCTGGCAGCTGGTGATCAGCAGAAGTGGCCTGCAGTACTGCGCTCTAACCACTTTTCCACCTGCGGCTCTTAAACAAAGAAGCCCTAAGAAATACTTTCTGACCTGTCTAGTATGTCTCCAACCTTCACTATCCAGAGAACTTTAGCCTTATAGAAAAAGAATATTGGACCTTTTAAGGCAGCTGCAACACTTCAAAGGGGAAGACCTCCCATAAAACCATTATGGCTTGTCTAAATAAATCTTGTCCATTGCTTCAAGCTCAATATGATTCATTTGCACTTTAAGGACTGAATTACTCTGCTAGTTATACTACTCTGTGGGGTGTTGCAGTTTGTTTCTTCCTGACCCTGGATGCATTCAGATAAGATGCTAAGCCATTTTAAAATTACATCAGAAAAGCTATAAATGACTGCTCTAAGACTAAATCATAATGGGTGAATTTCTACACAGCATTAAATTAGAAGTAAAAAAAATGTCACCTTCTATCTGAATCAGGCTCAATAAAGTGAATTAAAAAAACAACAACCTTAGAGTCTTAAGGAAAATTGTGATGACATACAAGCACATTTATTCACAGATGAGTGTCTTCGAATTGAATAGAATATATGGAGAAGATTGTGAGTATAAATTGCAATTCTATGCATATCTACATACAGTTGCAAATTCTTATGAAAAAAAAAATTGTGACTTTATTTATTTATTATGCCTTTGAGTCCTAGAGTTCTAGAAAGAGGCTGGACTAATCCGTCCAGTTTTCTTTTTTAAAGAAAAAATAGTTTATAATAAAAAAAAATAAAAAATACAGAAGAAAACAGAAGAAAAATAAGGGAGGGAGAAGGGAAGGAAGGAAGGGAAAAGTATAGGCAAAATTTTTCAGGTGCCTATCTGGTAGTAATGGTGGCCAAACCCATCCCTGCCTTGTCCTAATGATTTCTTCCAACAACCAGTTCACCAAACTATTCAGAAACTTAATAACCGTTTCTCCAGAAGTGGTGCGACTTGGCTGAATCCCACCACTGCCTTTGGTGTAGTAGAATAAGATAATAGCATCAAACCTCAACTTTTTTTACTTTACATAGTAGTATAAACTAGCCATTTCTATAACAACAGCTCTAAATAATTGGTAAACCCCAAAACCAACGTTTCATTTTTTTCCCATCTCAAGCACAAAGTCCAGAAGTGGTTTCCATAAATAAATAACGTAATTGTGTGTTTTTCTTTAATCAAAGCAGTCAATTTAGCCATCTCTGCTTATTCCACCAACTTTTGCAGCCATTTATCCATTGTCAGTTTTCTTGATGAGGTTTTTTTGGAGGGAAGTTATTTGTCATTGTCTCCTTCCTAGGGCTGAGAAAAAAATGACTGGCCCAAGGTTACACTGCTGGTTTTGTACCCCAGGTGGGGCTAAAACTCATAGTCTCTTGCTTTCTAGCGTGGTGCCTTTAATCACTACACCATACTGACTTATTTACTACATTTTAAAATATTAATATGGTAAACAAAGACTTACTTGTATAGATAAATAAATGAGTAACTTTCAAGAAGCCCCATAGAATATTTGGAAATTCAGAATAATAAAGTACATTCATTTCAAATGATGCAAAGATCTATTTATTCCTTAAGATTTATATTGCCCTGGGAAAAGCAAAACTACATTATTATAGAGCAATTTACAATCAGAGCTCTATTTAATCTGAACTGTTTGGACATAAGCCCCTGTTGGATTGTAACCACTAAATGCCAAAGAAGAGAGAGCCAATCTGGCATAGTGGTTTATGCATCAGGCTAGAGGATAGGAGGCTGTTTGTATTAATTGCAGATCAATGTTGTATGTTTTTTGCTCAGGTAAACATTTTGGAGCTTATTTTTTTCTGATGGGATGACTTAAATAGATATTTAGCCAAAGATTGCACAGAAAGAAAGAAAGGAAATAAACACCCCTAGCTGAAAGATTGTGATGGAGTCCCTGAAGCAGTAGGCATGAGCTTAAATGGGCTCCAGAGGATGGTAGAGGACAGGAAGACCTGGAGGAACATTGTCCATGGGGTCACGATGGGTTAGACACGACTTCGCAACTAACAACAACAAGCTGAAACAGTGGGTGTTGTTTATCTCTAAGCTTGTGCAACATAGTTCTCTGTACAAGAGGTGCAGAATAGGGGACTGCAAAATGTGAATGGCAACAAAGAGAAAACGGGTTCCTCTAAGGCTCCTTTAAAAAAAAATAGAGTTGTTTTCTTGTCTTGGTCATTTTGAAATCCCACAAATATCAAGAAGACAGAAGATTTAGGTGCATGGCAATTTAATTCACACTGACATAAAAAAATCATATCATGTTAATATTAACCTTACTGAACAGAAAATATATAATCATCTTTTGTGAAAAATATAAAATATATAGGTAAATTTCAGAAATTGTCCATGTAACCCCCTGCAGAGGATATTTAAAGTCAGGGGAAAAACAAGCTATATCAGTTTAAGATTTTCAAAACCATATAGGTATTCTGCTTATTGAATAATTAAATTATATCTCATATTTCCCTTTATTTACATGCTTTAATTGCTCCTTTTTGTTATACATTTAAAATATTTTTCTGCTAAAGTGAGACTTTAATTTTGCATTTTTAAAAATTCCATGGGGTGTTGGACAGCAGGAAAAGGCATAATTCTTAAGCGCAATTTAAAAGGCAATTTAATTTTAAAAATGTTTTTAGATTTTAGTTCAGGAGCTAAAGGTAGGAGATCTGGTGGCGCAATGGTTAAAAGTGCAGTATTTCAGGCAAAACCTTTCCGCAGCATGGAGTTCAATCCTGACCAGCTCAAGGTTGACTCAATCTTCCCTCTTTCTGAGGTGAGTAAAATGAGGCCCCAGGTTGTTGGGGGGCAATATGCAAATAATGCTTGCATGTAAACTGCCCAGAGAGTGCTGTATATATGGGGCAGTATATAAGCCCAAATGCTTATGGCTATTACTAAAGGTAGCATACAAAGTGTTCCATCCTATTCAGAGGTGGGTTCCTACCAGTTTGCACCTATTCGGTAGAACCGGTTCGTCAAATCTACCAAATCGGTTAGAAGAGGTTCCACCAATGGACCCGGAAAGCAGGCCACACCTACAGAAGAGGTTCCAAAATTTTTTGAAACCCACCACTGATCCTATTTTTGTACCACTTTAAAAAGTAGATTGGGTTAAGAAAACGTGGCCAGCCAGATCATCTAATAAATTGTCATAAATACATTATAAACTATTGCAAATTAGCTTATTATATTATAATCCATTTTATATAAAATAATGTAAATATATGTATCATTTTAAATCCTTAACTATATTTCAGACACAGTTGTTTATACTGCAAACTTCAAAGATTTTTGTTTTCTGAAAAGGGCTTAGAAAATTTAAATAAAATTTTGCATTCAGCTCAGTTTCAGGCTGAGAAACAACACTAAAAATCCTTATTCAGAACTAATGGAATATTTGACACCTTATAAATTATGGAAATCAGTCAAATTAATTATTTAGATGTTTGGTTAATTACTAAATAATTAGATTACAAATAACTTCCTTCGGCTTATATACACTGTTCATTCTCTCACTACTTACTTATTGCCTCTAATTAATTAGTTCTTGAGAATGTACATGTAAAAAAACCAACAAATGCAAAATTAGCTTCAGTAATCTAGGTTTTTTTTCTGAACTGTCTGGTGAGAAAGCTCTTTCTCCCCTTTGCCCACAGTGATAGTGTATTTAGTGTTTAGACCATATTTATCACAGCTCCTGATTGGTGGATTTCCCTACTTCTTTTTTCTTCCTAAACCAGTAACCAAACAATCATATTTTTTCCATATTTTTTATCATTTGGGCAAAAAGGAAAAAGCATCAGATTCTTTTCAATTTCACTCATTTTTTTAATGGCATTACTGTTCCAAAAAATGGTGGTGGAGGGCAAGGACCACTTGACTGAAAAATCATTTCGGTAATTAGCATGGGATAACCAATTGAATTAGAAGAGGTTTCCTGCAATGCAATAAAGTATAGCAATAGCACTTATATACTGCTTCACAGTGTTTACAGCCCTCTCTAAGTAGTTTATAGTCGGCATACTGTCTCAACAATCTAGGTCCCCATTTCACCAACCTTGGAAGGATGGAAAGTTGAGTCAACCCTGAGCCTTGTGAGATTCAAATTGCCAAATTGCAGGCAGCTGGCAGTCAACAGAAATAGCCTGCAGTACTGCATTCTAACCACTGCACCACTGCGGCTGTTTCAGGCAAGAGATGACATAAGTGAGAAAACATTACTTTTTATAGGTAGCAGGAGGAGATTGGAGGGGACTGTCTTTTTGGTGGCTACAGGATAACCCTGTGCATTCCTGCACTTGGGAAAGGATCAAGGTTGTGTACTAGGTGCTAGGTAGGTTTGTCATGCAAATCAGTCTTAGACAACACTCAGTTTGGAGCCAGAGGGTGTGTAAATTGAATACATTAAATTAAAATAACATAAATTAAGATGTATTTATGTTTCACTCATGGAAAAAGAAGTTAAATAGTTTGCTAACAATCGTTCTTTCTTATAATAAAACCAGAATTGCTGGGTCACCTCCTGAATGGATAGCACTGATGACAGTATGGAGAAACAAGATAGGAAAACACTCCAGTGGTGTATAATTGTAGTGATTATCTGGATTATTGAGTAATCTCTTATAAGCACAGAGATTTTTACGAATGTAATGTTCCATTAAGAGGACACTGTAACAACTGGCTTTTGATGACTCAGAACTAAATGGCTAGATTATTTTCAAAACAAATTTTGCATTTAAGTAGCTATCCAGTCTTTTCTTTAAAGTCTTCAGTGATGAAGGCAAACTACATCTGAGGGACTTGTTTTATGCTTGGGGTAGACATTTCCCTTTCTATCTGTTGTTAAAACAGTTAAAAGAGTGTTTCAGCTTCAGCAAAGCTGTGATGTTGTTACAGTAGGACATGAGAAGAATAGAGCCATCAAGTTCTGTCTGTCAGGCCTGGAAGCCATCTTTTGCATTGGTTCTTCAGGCCTGCCACATTTAATGCTGTGGAAAAATGGGAGGGGGCTTATACGGAGTATGGGAGATATATACTAATTTCTTTCTCTGCGAATCAAGGACATCTTGCCCTGCACCTGGAGTTGTGCGACTGGAAGGCATCTCCAGTTGGGACAGTGCCTGATTGGACCATATGACGGACATGTGGATGTTGGGCAGGGACTTGAACTTTCATTTGGGTGGGGAAAACCTGGAAGCTTTCAGATTTGGGTTTTCCCAGATGTGCCAATATGACATTCTAATAAAATGGAATTTTGAGGAATTTCAAACCTTGGAGGCTTCTTTCATTAGAGGTGTTACTTGAAACCCTGACATTAACCAAAATCCCCTTTAAAAATTCAACCAGCTCCCCTGAGCTCCAGAGTGCTGTCCACGATCCTGAGCCCTGAATGTTGACCCAAAACTGGGCGACGTGAAGACTCAGGGAAGATGACACTGTCTTGTGTATTAGGAAGTAAATATATAGCAGTCCTGCATCAAAAAATGGTGAGGTACATTTATTCCAGTTAGTGTGACTGTTTTATACCTGCAGAAGGCATTAACTTCAAGCGCTCACAGAATCATTTAAATATCTTTCCTTGATATTTAACAAAAAATGGAAGAGAGGAAGATACCAATAAAAGAGAACATATGCACAGCTCATGGTTAAATTGTGTATCCTTGGTGATCTTTGAACTTGGTTGTTTTCTTGCTGATATTGTGTATCAGACTAGGCAACATCTTCAGAGCTAGAATGGATTGGGGTTGGCCTCTGTTTAGGTGTGTGGTTTTCTTCTTGGTAGTTCCTTGATGCGGCTGTTGTTTTCTGCTTGACTGTCTGGTTTTAATCCTGGTGTTAATTGCTGATTATTTGGGTGTTGATTGATGGCAAGGAAGTGTTCTGACCTTTTTTTTTGCTTTTTAGCATTTTTATTGTTTTCTTTGAATGGTGTCAACACCTAAAGCATTTCCATGACTACTGTGGAGGGGGGGAAATAACCATGCATATTTTTGGCCAGAGTAAAAGTCTCATATTTCTGTACTGGGATGTGAATGCGCATGTCCAGAACCCTGCTATAACGTCCTGTTGGAGAATGCGATTAATGACCTCAACCAGAGGGGAGGGGACACAGGGGTAAAGTTCAGACACAATTAAGTGGGATTTAGTTTCAGCTCCACAGACGTCCATGCCAAGATGTTAGTCCTAATAAATGAATGTTTTTTTTAACCTTGCCTGGAGGCTCGTAAATTAATTAGGCCAACTTTTGGAAACTTTACAGAGAGCATTTCCATGATGATTATCAACTTGAAGAAGGGGACAAAATCCCAAAATGACAGACACAGTCATACTGGGACTTTCCTGGCTAGATAAGTGGGTACTGACCATCTGGTGGCAAGGGGGCACCCACAGATGTAGGGGCCCCCAACCCCTCCCATACCAGTAAGCAGAGACACCACCCACACTGGAAATCCCCCAAAAGAGCCCACAAGAACAACTGGCAACCACATCTGACAAAACCCCAGAGGCCAAACTGATTCTGATGGAATATCAGGACCTCACAGAAGAATTCAGTGAGGCCAAGTGCGATGTTCTGCCTCCCCACTGGGAAACAGATTGTGCCATTGAAATCATCCTGGGGACAAAACTACCCAAGACCAAACTGTACGCCATGACACTCCAGGAAATTCAAGAGATGCGCAAATACATAGACAAAAACCTAGCAAGGGGGTTCATTGAGCCAGCCAAGCCACGGGTCGCAGCGCTAGTCCTCTTCAAAGAAAAAAAAATGGAACTATGATGTTGCATGTGGACTTTTGAGAGTTAAATGGGGTGTGCGTACAGAACCTATACCCCCTACCCCTCATGAAGGACATGCTATCTCATTTGGCCAAGGGAAATGTCTTCACCAAACTAGACCTCAGAGAAGCATACTACCGAGTATGTATCAGAGAGGGAGATGAGTGGAAAATAGCATTCAACTGCTCCCTAGGGAGCTTTCAATTCAAAGTTGCAGGGGCCCCAGAGATATTCATGCAGTTAATAAACGAAGTGTTGCACGAGCACCTCTACAAGGGGGTCCTCGTCTACCTAAATGACATCCTTATCTACACTGAAACCATGGATGACCATGTACCCCTGGTCCGCCAAGTACTGAAAAAACTTCTGGCAGCCAACCTGTACGTCAAGATATCAAAATGAGAATTCCACTGTGCATGGTTAGACTACCTGGGTAACCGAGTATCAAATGAGGGAATAGAGATGGACCCAGCGAAAGTGCAAGCTGTTTTAGGCTAGCAACCCCCTCGCACCTGCAGACAACTACAAACTTTCCTAGGTTTTGCAAACTTCTACAGGCAATTCATCCCCTCCTTTGCGAAAATTGCCAAACCCCTAACAGATCTCCTGAAGACAGGGAGCCCAGGAACGAAACCCCTTCCGGGACAATCCCTACAGTGGGACGTAACCTACCAAGAGGTGTTTGAAACACTAAAAAAATGTTTGCAAAGGAGCCGGTGCTGAAGTATCCTGACCCCGAGCAACCTTTTGTGATCCAGGCAGACGCCAGCGACATGGCAGTGGGAGCAGTTCTACTACAAAGAAACAACCAAGGATACTTACAAGTCTGCACCTACACCTCCCACAAGCTCACAGACACAGAGAGATGATGGGCTGCGTGGGAAAAGGAGGCTTTCACAGTGAGATGGGCACTGCTAACCTGGAGACACCTGTTGGAAGAGGGCTAGAAACTGTTCAAAGTCTGGACCAACCACAAAAAACTAGAGGCGCTTAGGACCCCATGGAAGCTATCACCCAAACAAGTCTGATGGGCTCAATACTTCAACCATTTTGATTTTGTTTTAAAGCACATTCCAGGGAGGAAAGGAACTCTCTAGCTGATGCCCTCTCCTGCATGCCTCAGTACAAATCCGAATGGGACCATGTAGTGGATGCCATCATTCCCTCTACCCAAGCCACTGCCCAAGTGACCACCAGATGGCAACGCCAAGACTGGCAAGACCAACTTGCAAGTGACCTAACCACGAGGCTCAAAACTGAACTGCTAGCAGACCCCTGGTTCCAAAACAACCAACACATCTTGACAAAGAGAGATGACCTTGCATGGAAGGGGACAAAACTCTACATCCCAGAATCCCTACGTACCCTAATTCTCCAGAGGAGTTATGATGCCAAACCATCAGGCCACTTTGGGTTCCTAAAGACTTTACACTTATCCCAGAGGCAATTCTGGTGCCCTGGCATGAAGAAAGATGTAGATAGTTACGTGAAAAGTTGTACCATGTGCGCCACAATGAAGAGATGACCAGAAAAACCTCCTGGACTACTGCAAAAAGTAGCAGAGCCAACAAAGCCGTGGGAGGAGATCGCAATGGACTTTATAGTAGAGTTGCCAAAAAGTGGGGGAAATACGGTGATTTGGACCGTAATAGACCTGTTCTCCAAACAGGCACACTTCATACCCTGCAGCAGACTACCCTCGGCTCACAAGCTGGTTAAACTGTTCATGAAGCATATCTACTGACTGCATGTTGTACCTCAAAGAATTATCTCAGACAGAGGGGTCCAGTTCACGGCAAAGTTCTGGAGGCAGTTCCTGCGGTCCATTGGATCATCTCAGGGTCTTAGTTCAGCTTTTCATCCGAGCACCAATGGGGCAGCAGAGAGACTGAACACCATGGTGGAGCAGTACCTGAGGTGCTAGGTGAACTATCAGCAGTCCAATTGGGCAGACCTTTTATCTTTTGCTGAGGTAGCATACAATAATGCTGTTCACAGAAGCACGGGACTCACACCATTCAAAATAGTGAGTGGTATGGATTTTGTCCCAATGCCTGAGTATCCAAGGGATCCCCCCTCTTCAGTCAGCTTGGGTGACTGGATGTTGATGCTGAAAGCGATCTGGGAAAATGTCAAAAAGGCACTGGATAAAGCAGCACACACCTATAAGAAACAGGCAGACAAACACCGAACTCTGCAACGGCCATTCCGGGTGGGAGAGAAGGTTTACCTCTCCACAAAATATTTGAGATTAAAACTGCCTAGCAAGAAACTGGGGCCGAAGTTTGTGGGACCATACCCCATAGTAAAGATCATCAACCCAGTCACAGTGCAATTGAAACTGCCTCGATTGTTGGGGAAGATACATGAAGCATTTCATAGCAGCCTCTTAAAACCCGTGATTGGGTCTACTCTGAGACCACTACCCCGGGAGCCCCTGGGCTCTATGGTCATAGGGGGCCAAACCTATTATGAAGTTCATCATATCCTTGATTCAAGGTGGCACAGGAGACAACTCCAATATTTAATCAAGTGGAAGGGCTACCCTTCCACTTGATTAAAGGCATCTTGGGTGAAAAGTAGAAATATCCAGGCTGATCGCCTTATAGCAAAATTCCATGCAGAAAATCCAAGCAAGCCTGGGGGAGGGACACATTATACACCTGTACTCAAATTGATTTGTTTTACACAGGTTGCTTTCAGGAAGTGAGGGGAGCCGGATGTCAACATCTAAAGCGTTTCCATGACTACTATCAACTTGAGGAGGGAGGGGAAATGCCATGCATACTTTTGGCCAGAGTAAAAATCTCATATTTCTGTACTGGGATGTGAATGCGCATGTCCTGAACCCTGCTATAACGTCCTGTTGGAGAATGTGATTAATGACTTCAACCAGAGGGGAGGGGACACAGGGGTAAAGATCAGATGCCATTAAATGGGATTTAGTTTTGGCTCCACAGAAGTCCGTGCCAAGATGTTAGTATTAATAAATGAATGTTTTTTTAAACCTTGTCTGGAGGCTCGTAAATTAATTAGGCCAACTCTTGGAAATTTCACACTGACCTTTGTTTGCTTTTTAGTATTTTTATTGTTTCCTTTGAATGGCGTGTAAATGCTTTTTATCCCTATGTGCCTATTGTTGGCTGACTTGTCGGAATACCAAGCTTTTAAGAAATTATTCACATTCAGTTTTGTTTAGAATACTAAGTTTCCCAATTGAAACTATGGTTGAGTCTGTCCACTGTTGGGGAATTAAGAAGTTTTCCTTTTTTCTTCTTCTAACTGCTACTGGATGTTCATGGTTGCACTCTGCTAGTCTTCTGCCAGTTTGTACTACAGAATGGCTATTACAGTCCTTACTTCATACATGTAGATGATTCCTGATTTTCTTCTTCTTCTTCTAGGGCTACTGGATCCAAGAGCAAACCCCATTCCCTGAAGATATTACCTAGTCTGGTAACAAAACATCTGCAAACACCTAACCAAGCTTAGAGAGCACCAAGAACTCCACAGTTCATCTCTGAGATACCTATACTGTCTTCTACTTATGTTGACTATAGTAAGAAAAATGCAGAGAAATTAGCATGAGACATATACTATTTGTACTCTTGAGTGGTGTGGTGGCCTAGAGATGGAGCTCTCGCCTCACAATCAGGAGGCTGTGTGTTCAATCCTAGGTAGTGACAGATATTTTTCTCTCTGGGCACAGTGAGAATATATCTGCTGAATATACCTCTGCATTGGCAACAGGAAGGGCATCCGGCCAGTAAACACTCAGCTTCATTCAGTTGCTTAGATTCCTCAAGGGATTATTGAGGGGGGGAACGAGGAGGAGGAGGAGGAGGAGGAGGAGGAGGAGGAGGAGGAGAAGAAGAAGAAGAAGAAGAAGAAGAAGAAGAAGAAGAAGAAGAAGAAGAAGAAGAAGAAGAAGAAGAAGAAGAAGAAGAAGAAAAAATACTATTTGTACTCTTTACCCATCAAGTTTGCCATCAACTCAC
Source organism: Thamnophis sirtalis (assembly GCF_051295495.1). Taxonomy (NCBI): domain Eukaryota; kingdom Metazoa; phylum Chordata; class Lepidosauria; order Squamata; family Natricidae; genus Thamnophis; species Thamnophis sirtalis. The sequence continues at coordinate 74,630,160 of NW_028261386.1, read as the reverse complement.
CAAATTCAGCATAACTTTAATGGGACTTGAAAAGTTGGATTGCTCACATGTGAGGGTTTCTTTAAAAACTGCATTGTATACCAATCACTCTACTGAGAGGGATTTATCATGTCCTGATAAACAGATTAAATCTGTAAAGTGTCAAAATTACCTCATCCAAAATGCCGTTGTAGTTAACTTAGCTCCATAATTCACTTCAATGCTTTCACCGCCAGATTCTCTCCCTCACTTTTTTTTCAGAAACCATGATCAATTGCAAAAAACTCATAGCACCTTTTTTCAAAAAAGAGACTGTGTCTAATTCATTTGCCTAGGAGATTATTACTGAACTAGACATATGATTTCTCTCACAATGAAAATGAAATAACAGCATGACCCCACAAGCTCCACAGTCTTCAGAGAGAAGCATCATTTATGAAATACCACTACATTTGTGATAAAAAAGCAGTGAGCATTAGCAGGAAATAATAAGGTGGTTCAGTATAAAATAACTATCTACAATGCATGATATAATCTAAAGAAAGAGTTGCAAAATCAGCTCCCACAAATTAAAAATACTGCTTTTTAGAAGTAAGATTCTAGCTTCTCAGCAGAGAACTATGGCAATATTGTTTGAGAAATATGTTCTGTAAATTGTGCCATTTTTCTTCTAATAAATGGCTTCCTAAATATCCATTTAATTTCTTTCTAATACCAACTTGGTGCTTCGAAAATATTAAGCTCATTTCCCATGGGGGAGTCTATTTCCCCTGTTATGATTAGGATAGAATGGCTCAAAAGATTATCTCAGCAAAGTAACATAGTATAATGTACATATTACATACATCCTTTGTTTATTGTTGAAATTGAGATTCCTGGCAGTTCACAAAAAGTCAACAATGTAAACATCCTTCTCCCCATTCTACCGTCTCAAAGAATACCATCTCTTGAGAAGGGGGAGAAGTCTTCACGGATGCTAATGGAGTTTCTGTCCTCAGAGATAATAGCCATTCATATCTCACTGCTGACCAGGACCCTTCTATGCCTATTGCCATGTTTTCAGCCTTCTCCCAGCAGTTTTCCCAATATTTCATGATATGGGAGGGGCTTTGTGTGGTGTTAAATAGAGGCAGATATTGCTGTTAAATGCATTCCTCATGGGTTCAAATACAGGATGGCAAGAAGCAAAGCAATGCATACAAATGAATTTGTTGAGCAACCACATTTATTAACAGAACATTTAGAAACAAAGCAGGTCCAGATGTATATTAGCTATTTAAAGCAAATTTATTTTGTAAGAATCCTTCTGTTTTTCAAAATTGCTCTGTTGGTACTTTAAGAATTTTATTTTGCACAAAAATTATTCTAAACACCCCCCCTATTCTTAACTATACATTTTATTATTTTTGTTTTCTGTATGAGCAAGGTGCTTGTTTTGATTCTAATAGTTTGAGTCCCACTACTTTGAGTGGGAAAATTCTTTTAATTCTTAAATAAACTGATCTGGTGCAGGGATGGGTTCCAGCAGGCACTACTGCTCTCATGTTCACTCATGTGCGCACTTTGCATATTCTTGATGTGCGCTGCGTGCACATGTGCAGTGCAATTAAATTTGTTCTGCGCATATGCAGAACTAAAAAACAAGATGGCAGCGAACCAGTTCAGCCAAACTGGTCTGAACCAGTAGGAACCCATCACTGATCTGGTGGCTATTTGCTTTCTTCATGTGCATGCATGCACCAACACACTCACACGCTTTGTTCACTTTAGAGAGGCAGAATGTTATCAGTTTCTTTCTGTTCTGCTGTCCTTGTTTCTGCTCATCTTTCTGGAGCCTTCAGTCCAAACACTTGCAGATCCTTTTTCTGGAAGCCTTCAGATTTCCCTTTTACACTTTGGGAACTTGTGGCTTCCACTGTAATGTCTCCTCTTTTCATGAACAGTACTTTTAGGCCGTCCAAAAACTCTAAGCTTTTACATATCTTCTAAACAGTAGTTATCAAACTCATAATGGCAGCACCTCTCTTTTTAAACCTTCTCAATCATCTTCTAGAATCATAAGAAGTCCATGTACTGTATAGGGTTTAGGTGACAGGGATGAGTTCCTATGACTGGAAATAAGGAATAAATGACTATATGTAGGTTCTTCACTTCACTAGGCTCCACTCCACGTAAATTTATGAGACAGTCTTTATAAACTAATTTTAATTATGCATCTATTTATTTATTATATAAATAGATATAAATATGTGTGTGCATGTATGTATGTATGTATGTATGTATGTATGTATGTATGTATGTATGTATGTATGTATCAGTGGTGGGTTCCAGATCCCATTGCAACTGGTACGGGGCCCGGCGTCCACCACATGAACGCAGTGCACGCATGCATCCTTACCTCTTCCGATGCCTCTGCGAGCCTCCCCGACGCTCCAGCTGCTCATCAGAGCATTGCATAGGTGCCGTACATTTCATGCACAGAAGCGGAATCTCTGAAGAGTTTAAATACAGGTAAGGAGCTTGGGCAGGTGGGTGGGCCCTCCAGAGCACCGTACTGGAATGGTACCCGGAGCTCCAGGCAGGCACCAGTATGCCTGTACTGTCTGCAACCCACCACTGGTATGTATGTATGTCCCAAAAATAAGACCTCCCTGGATAATAAACCTAATTGGGCTTTTGAACACATGCATTAAAATAATCCTTTCCCTGAAAAGTATCCCTTCCTGAAAATATTGCAACACAGCAGCAGCCAAGCACTTATTTGGGGGGGAATGTCAAAAGAAAACAAGACCCTGTCTTACTTTGGGGAAAATGTGTGTGTGTGTTTGTGTGTGTGTGTAACATAAACCCAACCCATCTCACAAAAACCTGACTATGGAAGGCATATGGTTGGCATATTAATTTAAGCAATCTGCTTAAAACTAAGTGATTCATCCATCTGAATGCACCAGTAGGTAGATATCACTATTTATATATCCAACCCTGATATCTAAATGGCAAATCCATTTGCAAGAATGCACTGATCTTTTCTATTAATTCATGTCTTACAATTTTCTATGTACCCTGAAAAGATCTACGTAGGCCCTCAGCCTCCCTGATTGTATCTCAGAAAAATTATATCCTGACAACTGACAAATGTTTACAAACTAAGTTGCCTAATTAAAAGTCACCCATGCACACTGCTAGATTTAAAGAAAGAAAATGGCTATAGGGACATAATGCAAGCCATATGGCTACTACTAGCTACAGCTCACCAGAAGTGATGTAGAAACCAAACTAGATGTCTGTGAGGAGCTACGAGGCTTCGCTAAGAAATAAAGTGCCTTTCAAAATGTGTGGGAAGCCTTGAACAAAAGTCACACACATGTCGCTTTTCAGGCAGGGAACATATCCATTTCAGTCAGTACACCAATTGAATAGGTCAGCGTGTAGGAAGAGTGTTTGTCACCCTGTATAAATATGTGAAATATGTCTGGGTAAGTTTTGAAGTACATCATGTTCCTTTCACTTAGCATATTGCTAGCAGCCATTTTGTAAATGGAACATTTTTCTCTTTTCCAGCCAAATTTTAGCTTTCAGCTTGTCGACTCACTTTGCTTTAACAGCATGAAGAGAGCCTTAATAATATAGTGCACAAAATACCATATTGCTACATGTTTGTCCTTAAAAAAAATCATGCAGACATGAGACCAACTATCCATATTATATCCATGCTAAAAAATAAATTTCCTCTACAAAAGGTTTTAATTCGTTTCTTGACAGAAAGGAATAATTTTCCCATTCTCCGTGCCACTTCTTCACCACTGGCAGAAATATTATTTACTTCAGAGCAGAACAAGCTTCTTGGATGAGAAGCAAAACATCTCCAAAGAGAAACCAGAAAGTCCAGTTACCTCTTGAAAAAGTACTTTTGGGACAACCATATCCCCATAGATATTCTTTACTAAATATTGCAAATACACTGTGTTGGGGTTTTGGATTGGGGGCGGGGGAGGTACAGACCTCCTACAAGAAAACAACTATTCTGTCCCTTTGCTGTAGAAGAGGATTTAAAGTAGTGAAATAAATATTTCGTTACAAGCATCATGCTATATCCATATTTCCAGTCTATCCAAAGTAGAATAGTTTGAGCCTGATCATATTCAACAGATTTCTTGTCTGATTTTTCTTTTACTGATGATTTTTAAGAGGCAGAAACTATCCACCCTTTTGATGTCTTCTTTGCTGATACTTAGGCTGGTTGTTTTAACCTAAAGCCATTAGTTTGATCTTTTTTATATTTAATTTTCATCCGATTTTATCATTGTGCTCTTTTATTACTAGAGCTGCAGATACTTTGCATTTTTGGCTCTCCAGGAAGTGTAATCAGCATAGTGCAGGTTGATGATGTTTCTTCCTCCAGTTTTAAAACCACTCTCATTTTCTTCCAGTCTAGCCTTCCTTAATATATATTCAGCAAATAAGTTGAATAAATAAGGGATATTATACAGCCTTGTCACACCCCTTTGCCAACTCCTTGAATCTGGATTGTCATATTCTGTCTGTACTATAGATTCATGAACTATATATACTATATACATTTCTCATGAAAAAAATAAGAATAACATTTAAAATACATGCAAGAAAAATTACACCACACACCACAGACACAAATATACAGTAAACCTAAAGGACAAGCACAGCAGAGATAATATAAAATCATAATTAATTAATAGCAATAACATTAAAGTTTGAAACAGCAAACCAGTTCTTTACAGACTTCTGGGACTGAAACGTATGGGTCCTGGAAAGTGAAATTCTGTAAAGATGCTGCCCCAAAGACATTTTGAGTGTGATAGATTAGTTCCAGCAATTTGATTTGGGCTCCAAAGTAGACTATAGCTAGTGAAAATGACAAAGCATTGGCATAATATAGTTTCCATTAGACAATCCAAATTAATACTCTAGCTCCCTGTTTTACATTAATTGAAGTTTCTAGGCCTTTTTGACAGGCAGCCAAATTTATAATACATTCCAATTGCTCAAACTAGGAAGTTAGACAAAGTTGACACACTGGTTAAAGGCTATCTCTGTCCATATCAGATATGTTGATTAATTAGCTGAAATAGATCAAACCTTATTGTAACTACCAAGATCATTTCAACATCCAATTATAGAGCTTTGTATCCAACACTTCAGAAGATGTGCAGAGTCTTCTAGAACAAACTACACAGTGTCTCCATCTTGTCTAGTTTGAAACTCAGTTTACCAACCCAATCCATTGTTTCATTCAGGTACTCCTTCAGAACATTGATTGTCTCTCTTTATTAGGTGAAAAATTAAGTGTCATCAACAAGTTAAAAACACTTTAAACTCATGTACTCAATAGTGTCTTTTAGTGATTTCATATAAAAGTTAAACATTAGGGAGGCTATAATAGACTGAATTCATGACAAGAGATGAAATTCAGCTGTCTGAATTCAGTTTCAACTGAAAATACCATTTCTGGATTGGTTCTGCCCAAAGAACTGGGTCAAGGCTATGATGGGACGTCTTTGTGGTTGTACAGGCATCTTTAAAAGCTCAAGTTTTATCTGTTTCAGTTGCCTCAGTATGAACAATGGTGTCAGTTTTTGGAAGCTATAGATCAGCAGCGCCTATCCATTTTTGTTCCACCATTGTTATCATTTGATACTTTTAAAAAAACTTAATTCATATATGTTCAGATATGGCATCTGCTGAATAAATTTCCAATTGCCTTTGTCAAACTAGACTATTAATAAAAATCAAACAGAACTAAATTACTAAAAAATATTTGCCCTAGATCTCTTGAAATGAAAATATATGCAAATGATTAATTTAACTTCTTTAATTCATCCTTCTTTACTACTCCTAATTATTAAAAATGTGAAAAGCCTAGCTACAGTACGTTGGTGGTCTCAGGGGAACTATTGTCTACATGCATATATGAGCCTGCATAGATAATAGAGACCAACTTTTAAGAATCTTCATGAACCTTCTAAAGAATTCAACCACTTAATGTTTCAAGGATGGTTGCTTCATTCATCTAACAAAATTTGCTAAGCATTTGAACACATTGCTCAGCCCTACTAATTATCCTCCAAGATACTATTACTGATGACTTAAGCATGAGCTTACAAGAACTGAAAGAAGTATATTTGCCAACAGACAATTTTGCAAAAAAAAAAAAAAAGTCCATTGGATCACACAATGGCTACATTCTAAACAAAATTCTTTTTACTACCTTGCTGTTAGAAGTTGGCATTGGTGACATTTTAAATTCAGCAACAGTATACCTGACCATTATTATTATTTTTCAGTGAAAGCATATCTGGCTTTTAAGAGTGGGCGATAGTGTTTCTACCCTTTCCCCCCAAAATAAGACCTCCCTGGATAATAAGCCCAATCGGGCTTGTGAGTGCATGCGCTAAAATAAGCCCTCCCCGAAAATATTGTAATACAATATGCCATGCTCACCACCTCCTGTACCTCAAAAATAATAAAACCTCTCCAAAAATAAGGCCAAGTGCTTATTTTTGGGGTCAAAATAAGACCCTGTCTTATTTTTGAGGAAATACAGTAATCAAACTTGTAATTTTTATAAAGTTAATTTTTATAAAATTAATATCTTATGTTAGATTTGGATATAAGTCAAGATTGCATTTGCTTTGATAGAGTTCTAGACCTAGTTGTTGAGGACCTCTGATTGACTGATCATCTGCCATCAAATCAATGATGATGCTAAACAACCTTTTAGACAGATCTTCTCCAGGGTAGTCTCTCCCCAACTTGGTTCCCCAGGCCTTCCAATAATGCACCTTTTACCAATGTGGTGGAAACATCCATATTGCTGTTGGTTATCCTCTTTTTTTTGCTCCATTTTTTTCCTCAGCATTATAAACTTGTCAAGAAAGTCAAGTCTTCACATAATGTATCCAAAATTTCATCCTGGTGATCTGTATCTTGAGTGAGAACTCTGGGTTGATTTGTTCAAAGATCCATTTGTTTGTTTTCTTGGCTATTCATGGCATTCTCAGGAGTTTTCTCCCACACCAAAGTTCAAAAGTGTCAATACTCTTTCTACTTGCTTTTTCAAAAACAATCCTGTTTTCAATTCAATAAAGTGCCACGGGAAAACTTTGCCTACACAGTTCCGATCTTGGAAATTCAGCATATCTGAGGTTAACTGAAGTCTCCCATTGCTATAATAGTTTCTTTATGGATACTCATGAATTCATATCCCATTTCAAGATCACCATTAATATTTTGATCAGGAGACAAGAGCTTGCATTTACTCACTACTTATGGGCATTGAAATGGCTATTTCCCAAGATATTCAGGGGAAGAGTTTGCTTCTTTTGAGGTTCCTTATTTGCCTATGCTCTTTTTGACATACAAAATGACACTTCTTTTACTATCTTTATGATTTAATATATGAAAAAATTACCCTTTGATAATAATTGTATCACTTTAATAAAATTATAAAAAAGAATGTAGAATCTAAGTTTTCAATAGGTTGTGAAATTTGAGGGAATCATTGTATTCCTGTAATCTAAATTCATTGGCAGGGCAATTAAAAGGCTAATTTTCACACGCACGCACGCATGCACGGACACACACACATACACACACAAACACACACAGAGTTTTGGCTTAAATTGGTACATTATTTTAATAAATTGTCAAGCAATTTATGATACTTTGTTATGGAAAAAGTTTTCACCTATCAGTTTTCATAACTATCTTTGATAGACTAAACCTCTGCACTTATAATATATTGATTTAATCCATTGAATATTGTGGCAGATTAGAAGCAAAATGGTATATAGCTGATGAAGGTTAAGCAACTCTAGAAAAGTCTTGATACTCCAATAGTCTAAATAAATGATCAGATTTATATTTCACAGATTAACCTAATCCAGGGCTTGCTGAAATATGATTTTTTTTAAAAAAGCCAGAATGTTTCTACTATCACAATAATTACAAATCATAATGGCTGGATACATGAAGTATACTGAATGATGTAATGTATTAAAACTAAACACATTATGGTTATTAATCAGGCCATCTTGTTTAACTCTGTGTCCAGCCCTTTTGATCCATTGTATCTAATTTCATCAAACTATCCACTAATTTAACTTTTAAAAGAGAGTTGCATATTTTTCCTTTTTAGTAGTAAAACTTTATCTAGATGATCATTTCTGCAATGTACAAAACACAAGAGACTTATGGCTAGCAAATAGTGAAACAAAGAATGAGTCATTCCTCTCTGTAGAGGCATTGCTCATCACCTCCCACAAACATGTCCAGGAATAACAACTTCAGAAATATCATTAAAACTGGAAGTTAGACCACACGTGTCCATACATGCTAGAGATTCCATTTTAGCCTTAGGAATGCTAGTAGAAGAGGTAGTGAACTGGGATCTTATTAAAATGTTCAATTGTAAGAATGTTTTAAGAACTCTATTAGCGTGTCAATGGAAAAGAATTCTGGTCATCAGTATTTGAATTCTAAAGTTCTTTAGATATCAATAAGTCTAGAATAATGATTTCCAAATATCTTGCTTCCAGAATATTTGGTTTTTTCCAACTGAGGGAGTTTTGTAAATGTGGATATTTTCCAACCAAATTGTTAGTCACTGCAGTTTTTTAAATGTCATATTTTACTGATATATCATGTTCCACTGATATATTACCAGTTTGCTTTATGTCAATAACAAATGCATAAGGTTTATTGTACTGGAACCATCTCTCCCCAAGCCTTTACAGTATGGAGGTCTGCATATTGCATCTGACACTACTAAAGTTGAAGAGTTTTGTTACAGGCAGTTCCAACAAAAATATTTTGAAAAAGATTTTTCACTTCTCTAAGGAATCCAAAAGTCAGAATGCTATTCAGAAATCATACGAATTAATGTGCATTGCTTAAATAAGATTTACTTTTACAATGTCATGCCTTCTTAAAAATCAAATCTAAGGTAAGAATATAACTAAAAAAAGATATGTTTAAACTGCAACATCTAAGGACCGGAATGAACTGTAATTATTGGTATTAATGGGAAAAAATACAAGGCAAACAATTGGCTTGGTTTTGAATTTAGCATATTTTGTATGTCTAAAAAAGTCTGTAAATATTGATGGGCTGATTTTCACAAGTCATATCTAGCAGAAACCTCTATACTATGTAATTTGCTACCTGGAATGATGTTCCTTTTGAATCATAGTTTGTTATAATAGTCAGTCAAGGTGCATAAGCTGTTTTGACAATTTTCATTATCCTAGTTTCCCCACAGATTTATTAAGATTTCTAAAGAAAAATTAAGATCATTGTACAAAGCACAAATAAATGTATGATATCATATTACAAAAAAATTAGATGCTGAGAATCTCAGAACTGTTTTTAAAAAACATTCAAAGTTCTGGTCTTCAGACTATATCAGAAAAAGACCATTGAATATAAGAATGGAGAGATTAGTCTAACTCATTGATCTTCTAAAAGGGAAGGAAGAAAATTGGTGTCTCAAGCCACATGTAACTCCCAAATCTGCAGAAACCTCTCTGACCAATTTTCGGCAATTTTGATACTGCAATTGCTCAAAATTGTCACAGCAGTTATCTATATTGTTGAGGAGGGAAACATGAAAACTGTACTTGCAGCCCTGAAATTGGCTTAACTCAGTTAAAAAACAAACACAACAGTTCAAAACACCAACAGACCCTAAATCATAGCCACCAATCTCCTAATTCCATGTAACTTCAATATTGGCAATAGAACAAGTTGTTTGCATTGTAATTGTTGAGTCACTATATCTGGGCTGCAAAAATCCAATAAAAAGTGGATGGTAGAAAACAATTAATTAAACAATTAAACAAGTAGATGGTAGAAAACAATTATCTCTTTACAGTGTCTATCTAGTAATAAATAAATGCTTATCTATTATTCAAATTTGTATAACCTCCAAGAATATGTATGTGTGTGTGTATGCATGTATGCATGTATGCATGTATGCATGTATGCATGCATGCATATGTATATGTTTATGTTTATGTATATGCATATCTATGTATGTATGTATATGTATATGTATATGTGTATGTGTATGTGTATGTGTATGTGTATTTATATTTATATTTATATTTATATTTATATACATATACATATACATATACATATACATATACATATACATATACATATACATATACATATACATATACATATACATATACATATACATATACATATACATATACATATACATATACATATACATATACATATACATATACATATACATATACATATACATATACATATACATATACATATACATATACATATACATATACATATACATATACATATACATATACATATACATATACATGGGATAGGTGGCTATATAAATTTGAAAAACAATAAATTGTTGTTTATTCTTTTGCAATCCTAGCAACATAGGTACAATATCTTATTCCCAAAAGCTCCTAGAAGCTATTATCCTCCTGTCTTAACTGGGACGGAAACAAACAAAGAAACAACAACAAAAACCATTTCTCTATTCTATTTCAGAGAGCTGCTCTGATGATTAAAAAGCTCTTCCCTTCCCAGTTTAACAGCGTTGGCACGGGCTCAATTTGCTATCATATCATAAGGTACCCTCCTAAGAATTCTGTTTGTCAATCTTTGGATCATTTGTCTAGCACGATCTGTTTTTGACAAACCTATGTTGGTTTCACATTATAATTTTGCTTGGCTCTAGGTGTTCGCAGATTTATTGCTTATCTTTCCAGGATCTTCCTAGATACTGATGTCAGAGTGATAGGTCTGTAGTTTCCTGGACCCATTTTTCTCCCTTTTTCAAACCACATCAGCCCTTTTCCAATCATCTGGTAGTTCCCGAGTGTCCAGGGTTCCTTAAGTGGAAATCCTTCATTTCAGTTTTTGTTATAGGTTTTCTTCAAATTTGGGCTTTCATTAAATTTTCTTCATCTGTCTAACATCTCACAACTCTTTTGGCAGACTCTGAATACAGGAGTCTATTTTAGGGACTGATGAATAAGAGTCAAATATGGAAAAGTAAGGACATCAACCAAATGTACTACCAAATAGTCCACTCTATTATGTTCCCTGTAGCTACCTAATGACAGTTGGACCTTATTAATACAAGATAAGAAGAAAATTCCTATCTCATTAGAACTGTGGTGCTGGAGACAGTTCCTGCATAATTCCTTGGACACCAAAGGTGACTAACAAGCAAGTACTGGAGCACATAACACTAGATATGTCCCTGGAAGACAAAATCACAAAACTGCATCACACCTATTTTATCATGAGAGGAATTTATTGGAAAAAGCAATTCGATTGGAAGAATTTGTGGTAAAAGGAAGCCAGGTCAACAAAGAACATGGTTGTCAGCATTCCAAATATCATGCAGAATTAAATCAGAGTCCAAGGCAGAACTATCCTTAAAGTTCCAATTTAATAAAACAGACATGTTGGCAACCATCTGTGGAATCCCAATTCTGGAAGTTACATCGGATTCCCACCCAGTTGAAAGTTCATGATCTTGTCCCTACACCCACAAATCCATCACATGGTCCAATCTTCTTCTTACATGCTGGCATCTCCACCCAGCTGGTTCCAGTCAGGAGCAGAGGTGTGGAGACAAAAGATGACCTTGGACTTCTAGAAAAGAATGACAACACATTCCACAATTCTACTCCTTTCTATCCTCCCCTCCCAACTACTACACTAATGAAACAGCATAATGAAATAAGAGAGAGTGTGGCAGGCCAAAGATCCTAAAAGGGATATAACTGTAGGCCTGACAATGGTGGGTAAAACACTATCAAAGTAGACAGCACAGAAAAACTGAAAGTAGTGCAAGGTTGGAAGATGTGGAGAGACCTGGCCCATAGAATCATCAAGAGGTGGACAGGAGTGATTGGATATCATCATCATCATCATCATCATCATCATCATCATCATCATCATCATCATCATCATCATCGTCGTCATCATCATTTTTTGAGATTATCAGAGGTTCTTCAGTTTTTAGCTATACAATCCAAAGATCTTCTTACTGTCTACTCATAGAACAGGTAAAATAGCAATATCTACATATCTAACCTTGCTGATAAATAACACAAGGTAATTCAGACATGCATCTCGGCATGACCTTATTTCATGCTCATTTTCCTTAACAATGCAAGTTTGATTAACATCTTTAACTAATCCATCAGCCTCTTCTGTTTATAAATGCTTCATTTGCTACAATTGTATGAAACGCAGTGACATAACTCTGATCTGTTAATGTCTATTCAAGATAACAGATTAATCAATGTCCTTATAATTCCAGGTAGTTTATATTATCCTCTGGGCTGCATAATCTACATTGATTTGAGTTAATAAATCTATGACCTCAAGGTTTTTTCTTTTCTTTTTGGTGAGTTAATAAAATTCAAGCTGACCCACTGAAAAAGCTTACAGGGCATTATAACAGTGCTTAAAGGTGATCTTTTCACACTACTTTAACAACAGTATGGTTAACATGTATTTATTGTATTCAATTTATCTTTGCCTCTGTCTGGGGAAAGGGGCTCTAGGTTTACTAATATTAAAACATAACTAAAACAAATAACAATAAGTAACACAACATTTTCTAATATAGTAAGAAATTTGACTGGCATAGACATTGATGGATACAAAGCTAATCCCCTGAAAAAAAGAGGTTTTTAACAACTTCCCAAAGCCATAAGAGTGAGCCAAGCTACAGGTTTCATGGTGATCTCAATAGCTCAAAATCTGCAACTCCAAGTCTCTTAACCCATCCAGTTCCCCCAGGTTGCAGTGTTGCCTTTCTAGCATACAACATTGATGTCTATTGTCTCAGTGCAACCTCTGCTCATCTCTCCAAGGCTCACTTAGATTTTCAGATAATTTTCAACTTATGTTAGCTTGAATTTTCTTTTAGACAGTAAGAGTGTATACACTTGTACTTCCCCCCCTCTTTCTTCCTCACTATGTTATCATAGTACACTTGAATAGAAACAATCAAAAACAATATCACAACCTCCAGAATATCAGAACAACTGACCTAGTCAACCACTTGGGAATTATCTTCTACAATGATACCTATCCTATATTTTTATCTAATTTATCTCTTTCAAACACCCCCTTCTCCCTCTCTCTTCCTCCCTCCCTCCATTGTGATGCTTTATTCAATTATTTGCTCTTTTCTTAATTTGGCTCAGTGCTTTGTGTCCACTATAATAATGTCCTCAATATAAATGGTATTATTTCCCCTCCTCTGTTACCATTTTTTGGTTCTTAGGTAAGAACCAGACTCATCTTGTGGATGGAGGGAACTGCTCAGTTACAGTGTCCACATGATTGATTTCCCATCTGGGCCTTATGACTATAATTGCTTTCTTGCCAAATCGCTGAAAGCTGTAGTGATCTCAGTTGGACCCTCTGCTTTGGCCTCATTATATGTGCAAAACTTTAAAGCACAATATCAATTATTTGATATGTATTGAAAATTGCTGCCTTCCATGTATCATTATTAGAAACCTATTTTGAAGAGCATTAGGTAGGCTTCTATATCATTCTCCTTTGATAATTTTCTCAGACGGATATTAGAATTCATTCCTAGGTCTGCACTGACTTCATCAGGATATAACCTGCTTGCAGTTGATGCTGTCATAGAAGCCTCTTGAGATAGTGTTGGCCAATAATCCAGTTCACTCAGTCTTCCTTGTGTTTGATCATACTCCTTAATTTCGTCATCAAGATAAACAGCACATGTGGTGTTATTTGGAATATATTTTGTTTCTAAAAATATTGTGCATCAAATTGTTGGGTAGCAGTCACTTGATTTCATACCTATGAGGTGCACTCTAAATTAAAAATACCCCCTTTAACCTTCCCATCCCACACAATCATTATCCATTCTTTTCATTATCCTGCTTCCCATAATTGTTTTTTGTGCCTTGGTGTATCATAGCAAACATAAGGTTTCTTTTCACCTACTGGTCCATAAACAAAACAAGTTTACAGGGGCACACATAGTAGAATAATGTTTTTTAAAATCCCTAATGTAACTATTACATTTGCCCATGTGATTCAAAGGCATGATGAAGAGTAGGCAGGACTGATGTCTAGATGGAGAAATTACATGAGTTGAAAGATGTGATGTGTTCCCCACATCAGCTTTGCTGCTGCTGTTTCATATTTAATTGGAGATCATTGCAGCAAATCCCAGCCATGTGTGGGCTGGTTATTGCTGTTCAGTATTGAGCAAATACTTAGAACTTAATGTTATATCTCTCTTTTTTCTCCCTACTTTGTACTGACAAGGTAAAAAATGGGGAGGGACATAATACCAAAGTAAACTCTTTTTTATGATCCATATTTAGTTCAACCTAAGCAAACAGGATATAACCTTCAGGGATACAACTGTTTCACATATGGAACTATTGGCTGTAATGAATTGTCAAAAATTTTACTTGGTCCACTGTTAAAAGAGAAAAGTTCTATCCTGCATGAGATAATAGGAAAGTATCAAAACATTCTTCATTCAAAAATGTTTATAAAATGTATATGTACGCAACATATATGCATATAAAACACCTAATGTTTTGGGAGAAAGCATATTGAAATATGTACAGTATGTCACAGGCAAATGACTACAGAATGCCCATTTTATAGAGAAAATGTATCCAATTTACACAAAATGGATTTTCTCCCCTTATATTACATTTTCCCAGAAATGGGCCAGGCCAAATTTATAATTCATCACATAAAACAAAACCACCCATCCTAGCTTGCAATATTAAAATCTTGGCACCTGAATCATTTCTTTTTTCTTGCATGATACTGAACCATATGCAAATCAGCATTTGGAAGAGTATCTGCCATTGCCCATCACTTTCAGAATGCTGCTTTGTAAGATAGCCTGTTGTAAGAGCATGAGTTGTTTGCAGCTGCTGAAGCTGTTCTTCTGAACAAAGCAACAGGCCACACAATATATATGTCTGCATCGGAGAAGATGATCCTGAAGGTTTTGTTTAGCTATCAAAAATGGGAGGGGATACAGAATCGCATTTACTAAATATTTACTAACAAGACAATTACCTCTGCATCAGTGGTGGCAAAACTTTTGGCCTCAGTGTGTCAAAATTTTTAAAAATTCCTAACTTAACTCCAGTGGCATATCACTGCACCCTTGAACAAAAGAGAAACAATTCTGTACAGGTTCATTTTAAAAAAATACAATACAATCATGGATGGTGTTTTACATTTCGTAAAAAAGCTAAATAATTATAAAAATGTAATACAAGTTTTTTTTTTTAAAAAAACTCATTTTCAGTCCAGAAACTGTGCAAGAGCACACCCCATTCCCCTGCAACCTCCGCAGCCTCGAAAATGTGTGTGAGAATTTCAAGAATAATTGTTGAGTGTTGGTGAATTACTCAAAACCTGTTACCCAAAACTTCATGGTATATCACTTTTCACATGTGTATCATAGGCTGACAATTACTGTATAGATGCAAAACTACCCTTCACATGCCTGATTCTCTCATTTGATTGACATATATTTGTATCCCATGTACATTCATATGAGATGCTTAAAAAGGATGCTTTCAATCAAGCTGACCCTAATTTAAAAGTCATCAAGCTCTGTCTAGTCAGCCCTTTGAGGTAGACCAGGTGAGGAAACACAATCCACAGAAATACCAGAACTATAATGTGTTGAGATTGGCTGTGATAATAACAAAAAATTGTAACTCTGATTATACTTCTCCCCTCCTTCTTATTTTATAGTGAGTCAGGGAGGGATCATCCCAAGTGTCAAAATTTAAGGGATGCTTCTGTCCTCTTTGTTTACCTAACAGTCTCTGAATATTTGCTTCAAGGCCATCTTCCTAGCTCTCTCCATCCATCCCAAATCTACCAGCTAATGGTTGCATAAAATGACACTATTTGATGTTGAGGAGTGAAGGTGAGAAGGAATGAGATAAAGAGCTGAGCAGTATATCTTGCGAGCCTTTTTATAAACCCCCCAGATACTGATATTCTGTCTGATAGTTACTCTGTGGGGGAAGCCTACGAGATGATTTTTGTCATCTTTTCCTGAAAGATTATCCTTCATGCTGTGGAAAGAATAGTTTTATTAGACAAAGTATTGGCACCAGCCTGTGTGGCCCACACAAGTGAAAATCTCTTTGCAGACTCTGTCGCAGACTCTGAGTCACCAAAGGTAGGAGTATATCAAATGTGTTATTATTCTCTTTTCAATGTCTCATTTATGGTTAAGGGAGTTCTGGATGCAGGCTGCCTGCTCGGTGGATTATTTGAGCCAATAAACAAGTCCAGTCTCTTCGCAGCTACTTTTAGAACTTAAAATCAGCCACCATTTAAGTCAGCTTAACTCTCCCATTAGTAGAGGGGCAGAGAGAGGACAACTATTGGTGACCATGAAGTTGAATTTAACCTTTGGCACAAAGATGGCTTCCTATTGGTTCGGGTTCTCCTATGGTAGCACCATGTTGTTTTTTTGTTTCTGTGCATGCACAGAACAATTTTCATTGCAAAAATTTAATTTCTTTTTACATTAAAAAAATTAAAAAAAATTGCATGCACCAAATCAGCAGTAATGCCAGCAGCAACCCACCCCTGCTTTGGCAAAAGGAAAAGGACTTCATTATTTAAACAAAAATGCAAAGTTGGTGAGGTAATGTATATACCAGACCAAAATTTTCTGCCCCCCCATCCCACCCAGGGTTCTGAATATAAATCTATTCATGCTTCAACAATGATGCAAAAGGAATGTTTTTAGCCTCATGTAAGCCCAGAAGATCTATGCTATTCATCTAAGCAGGCTTTTTTTTCAGACTTCTGTGCATGACAGGTGCAAATTGCTTTTATGAGGCACATTAATCAGCTGACTCCTTACAGCAGAAGGACCTTTTTTCATGTTCACATGGAAAAACTTGAAAAAATGAAGAGCTGCTTTAATGAGTAGAAGAGAGATGTTGTGCTTTAGCGGTGCAAAGATAAAGGTGAAATAACCATTTCCTTGTCATTAGTTTTAAGTCGGCATAACCGTATTCTCTTTTATATGAGCCATGGTTGTGTAGTGGTTAGAGTGCAGTACTGCAGGTTATTTCTGCTGACTGCTGATTGCCAACAATTTGACAGTTCAAGTCCCTCTGGCTCAATAGTTGACTCAGCCTTCCAGCCTTCTGAGGTGGGTAAAATGAAGACCCAGATTGTTGGGGGCAATAGGCTGACACTGTAAACCACTTAGAGAGGGCTGTAAAGGACTCTAAAGTGGTATATAAGTCTAAATGCTGTTGCTATATTGAAATAATGTTAAGTCTATTATATTGTAGGACAGTTGCCACAAATGTCTATATGTATTTCTGGTAAAACAGTGAGAACCTGTGCCATGGATTTTCTGCAACCAGAGTCATTCTTTGTTTTGTTTTGTTTTGGTTTTTTTTAAGGTTTATGGAGTTACAAGTAGGACCTTGGATGCCATTCTATCCACCCCTGCTTTGTAAGGTTAACTCAATCTTTCAATGCACATTATTATTTAGCGTATGGCATATCATGCAGAGACTAGGAATATATATTAATATTGCTAGTCCATGTGTGATATGCCATTCACTCAATAATAATGCACAATATATACAAATAATACTCAATGCACAAATTGGTTCTTAGAGAGAACCAATTCATTACAGAGATGCCTTCAAATAATCTATGGCTTTCAGGGATGTCCATAGAGTGTTCACAGGATGGGTTAAAACAGGTCAGGGTGGCAACCACAACCATATAATCAAATCCTTCATGCACACATACTTGAAACATAAACAAGCTTCATTCTCATGGTTTCAGCTTCCATCTTGACTCTTTTTTAACCTTACAAAAGAGGGTCAAGAAGACTTAGACTACATGCAAAGGATCAGCCTGGAATTCTTTTTTTATGTTATGTCTTCTCTCTGTTATAGCAAGTGGGGCAGGGGGAATAGCTTTGCTAGAAATCTCAGATTAAAGAATTAGGTAGATTTAAATGAATGTACTATGAAGTAAGACTACAACTCTGACACATTACATTCTTAATCACTCAGAACCAAAGGAAGATCTAAGATGTGCGTGTGTGTGCACATGCGTGTGTATGTTTGTATGTATTCACGCATCTTATATATTCATACACATAGACATATCTTTGCCTATACTTATATGTATGCATACATACATACATACTGAATAATCCTAAAAATATGAGTTCCAGGTGTAGTTATAAAAGAAGAAACAGACTTTGCGATATTCATAACTTTATTGTTCACTTAGCTTTCATTAGCCACTGCTAATATCATCAGAGTGTAAAAACCATTATAGAGATATCTGCCTTTATACACTATTAATCAATTTGGCTATTGCATGCGTGATAGGCCCATCCATCCGCCTCCCACCTGTAATTAGCTTTGTTGTTTTTACATCAGGCATGTTAATCGATGCTCCTATTCCTTCCTCCCCCATCAAGCACAGCTTGGGCTTCTCATCCTTGGGGAATAATGCTGAGCTGTTTGATGCTGCTTTAACAGCATTCTCTCTGGCTTCCTCCCACCTCCCTTCTTCTTCCACCTTGAATATATATATATATAGATTATATATAGAATATATAGATTTTTTTAAATAAAAATTTATAAAATTTATATTTATTTATAAAATTTATTTATTTATCAGCACAAATACAACAATATATATATATATGTGTGTGTGTGTGTGTGTGTGTATGTCTGTGTGTCTGTGTGTCTGTGTGTCTGTGTCTGTGTCTGTGTGTGTCTGTGTCTGTGTCTGCATGTGTCTCTGTGTTTGTGTGTGTGTATGTGTGTGTACACACACATACTACTTTTTCATATATGCCCAATATCAAATTTGTTGAGTATTTTCCTGAATCAGAGTTTCCATTCCTTTACAAGGCAGCTATCATTACACTATGAGCAACAGAGTTTAGTGTAAAGGATGAATAAATGAACTAGAAACCAGAGCAGTTACTTCTACTCTATAGTTTATTTTCTTTATAGCATCTGATTGAGTCTTAGACTGACATTAGAACTATATTTGCAGTCAAAGTATAAATAAAACCAGAGGTTATTTCAGAGCCTTGAGTCCAGCCTGTCAACGTATAATATAAAGGGGAGGGCAGAATAAAAATGGATGACAGAAGACAAATTTGATAGTTGATATTCCAAAATCTCACAGCATTTATGCCACTCTCCTGTTCTGAATCAAGACTTCAGATAGTTCAGAACAAGTCTGCCTTTAGCTATTATGGGAGTCATCTGCTTTGTTCCATTAGGTAGTTAATGTTGCAACTATATACAGTTCCAAACATTATTACTGCTTTCACTTCATCTTGAGTTTCATTGAAACCATTCATTGTATGGAACTTGCAGCTTGAAAAATACACTCAGAGCCTGGTTTCATTCAACATATGAAACCCTAAACTTGGATTAATTAAACCATTTCAGGAAGAAAACCATAGTATGACTTAAATTTATGGTTTAATTTGTCAACATGCCAAGATGTCAACCATATTCCCATAGTCCTCTAAACCACAAGCGATGGTGACAGTAGCTCCTTTCAATATACAGGATGTTACAAAGGCCAAATTTTATGCCCTGATGCCTACCTCCAAATTTTTCATTGTGTTGTCTTAAAAAGGGAAAATTCATGGAATTTAATAAAAAAACAACCCTGTCATTGGGCTCATACCCCCCCCCCAAAAAATAATGTGAATATAGTCTCAAAACTGCTTTTTTATCATTTCTCCTCAAGATATATGCATCTTATATTCCAGCCACAGCTTAAAAGCTTCAGTTCCAAAGGTGCTTTTTTTCAAGAAGCAACTGGACTTTCTGGTTTTTCTTTGAAGACGTTTTGCTTCTCAGATGAGAAGCGAAATGTCTTCAAATAAAAAACAGAAAGTCCACTTGGTTCTTGAAAAAAGCACATTGGGGACAACCATGACCTGGATGACTGAGAATCCCCATAGACATTTAAAAGCTTCCGGTTGCCTTTAACAGTTCCATTCATCATTGTCATCGTTTTAGCCTTTGTCTATCCACTACAGGATGGAGGCCTCTTCCGCATGTTTCCAACGAATACAGTCCTGGATTTTATTTTGCCAATTGGGCCCATAAAACTTGCTCATGTCATTGATCCATCTTGTTTGAGGTTTGTTTTGTGAACACTTTTTATCAAGTGGGATCCATTCTTTGACTGCCTTGGTACATCTGCCATCAGTTTCCTCTTGCTATATGGCCAGGCCATTTCCATTTCAATTCTTCTACTCTCTTGATGATATTGTATACTTTGTTCCCTAATCCATGTCCAGGTCTTTTTATCTTGTCTTGTAATGCCGAGCATGTGTCTTTCCATGGCTCTTATGCCACTCCTAGCTTTTGTATCAATTGTGAGTTTAGTATCCATGTTTCCTAGCATATGTTAGATCAGGTAGCATAGACTGATCAACAACTTTTTATTTTTTTAAACAAGATAATAGCAAAAAGAATATTGAGAACATTAAATGATGCACAGCCAAAGGCAGGATTCAGAAGTGGCTACAGCACAAAGGATCGCATCCAGGTTGTTCAGCAAGTAAGTGAAAGGCACAGTGATTACACCATGGAGGTTTTAGTTTTGGGGGAGGACCTATTTTAGCACATGGGCTCAAAAGCCCAAATGGTCTTATTATCTGGGGAGATCTTATTTTCGGGGAAACAGGGTAGGAGGAGCCATATTTAACTTCTTCCTTCATACAAAACATTCTACACTTTATTCTCTCTTCGCTCTCCACAATGCAGCCCCTCCTTCTGGGAATTCAGACTCTGTCCCATCACATCAGACAAAACCACCTTCTTAAACTTGTCCACCTTTGCCCCATCACATATTAAGAATAAGATTCCCCCCTTTTCTACTGGTAGATGACATCTACCAGTGTAGATGTAGCAGGAGAAACAAAGCCAAATTAATTCAAGAAATAGTGGTGGGATTCAGCCAGTTTGCACCTATTCGGGAGAACCGGTTATTAACTTTCTAAGCAGTTCAGAGAACTGATTGTTGGAAGACATCTCCTTTTGTTTTTCTATACTTTACAAGGCTAATCCTCTAAGGAATTCTGGTGTTGTTTCTAGACTCATCTTTATTGTCCTGCTTACAGAAACTGCCTCTCTGCTTACCCTTATTGCATTGTAACAGCTAAGGTGAAGCGCCCATCAATGTGAGTGATGTTGAGTTGGCCACGCCCACTGTTACATGACCACTGAGCCATACCTACCCAGCTGGTCATTAGGCAGAGAACCGGTTGTTAAATTATTTGAATCCTATCACTGCAGCCTTATTACTGAGGCAGAAAAGAGATCAATTGTTGGAGCAGCAAATGTTATGCTGATATACTTTTGATGCTCACTGAAGGAGTTGTGGATTGCACTTGAACGCAGTTCTCTGGCTGAACCCTTCATCATACTAGTAGGAGTTATTTTCTCCTCTTTATGGAAAATAGGCTGCTGCTAATAGTTTGAAGCAAGCTCTGATAACAAGCACAATCCAGATACCTCTGACAAAAATCATTCAGAGCTCATACAATATGAAAGTAGCTATTGTATTAGAGGCAGTCTGGCTAGGAATTATCCGAACTGAAATCAGTGATTTAAAAGGTTGGGGGGGAAGAAATAACTGAGCAATCTTTGAAAGCATTTGTGTTCACACTCACAAATACTACATTACTGATGCTCTGAATCATACCATTTCAAACTGCAGATCCATTATTTGTGCCTATTAAAAGAAAAAGAAAACATGGTGATTTATTCAATTTCATTTTTATGTTCTTATTTTTCTAACAGTAATGTTTGTTTCTGCCTATTATTTACAAAGTTGGGGAAATCATTCAAGAATCTTTGTACACATCTATAGTCATACTCCTGTATGTTCATATTTATGTGCGTATCTTTTCTAGTAGGTTTGTTCTTTTGCAAACAGTTTTTTATCATAAGAAAATGCATTTTTCAAACATGCATGTACAGGTATTTCTCTTTACATATTTCCTGAATAAATTGGTTTAAGTCAGTGGTGGGCTGTTGTGTGGCTGTTGCGTGGCTGTTGCGGATTAGGGCGAACCCTTAGCTTTGATTGGTGGTTTGGCCTGCCCACCTGCCCTTGTGCTAAGCTACCCCATATAATTAATTTTCTGGCTCATTCCTTCCGCCCTTGCTGCCCAGCTGAGTTTCATGCCACCCCTGCTTTATTCACCAGAGCTGCTTGAGTTGATTACATGTTTCTTTGAAGCTCCATTTCACTCCCAAAGAGGTGCATGAAAGCGAAGCTATCGCATGTGCATGCGCATATTCACAATCAGTGAACTGCTTGTGAACATAATTGCAGCCCATCTCTGCTTTAGTTGCATATTTTTGTAATTGCAATTTGCAATGCAACATTCAGATATGTGGATTTTGATTTTTACCAGCCAATCCAAAAGGAATATATTTGTAGAGCTTTTTGAATAGTCTTTTTTTTCTTTATTTTCACAGCAATTTCTCCTGGAAATTGAGGAATCATCCCTCCAGCTGTACGGCTTCTATCAGTTTTTTAAAATCTAATTCCTATTCAAAAAATTTCAACCAAGCCTATTGGTAACCAGCAATAGATTCTAGAATGCATTTTCCTTCCCTTGGGTTCACTAAAATCCAAGATCAGTTTCCAGCTATAGACAAACAACTTTATTTTGTAACTTGCACAGAACCAAATTTAAGAAGAAACAACTCTACTTTACTAAAACAATAATTATGCAGATTTACAACCAATTGATATACATACAAGAATAATTTCACACAAGAGTAACAACTGAACTCAAGGAGCGAGAACCTTGGTGTTTAGAAACTGCTCGCTTTCTCCTTCAACCAACCTAATTGTTCCTTTCCAGAACCATATATTTTCAACCACATAGTACATAAACTATCACATAATATATACACACCACAGGGCAACTGTTCCAACTTTAGCAAGGATGTTCAGCCGTAGTTGCAGCAAACAAGAAGTCTCACTTTTGTTAAATTGCATTCTCTTAGGCTTTCCCCTTGTTGGTTCCAAATATGACTGCTCTTACAGTTCCACTTTGTTTTTCCAGCCATTTGACAGAGTAAGGGCCAACAACAACAACAAAAAAAGTTCACTTGAATGTGGCTGGTTTTCTATCACTAGAGCTCTGTCTCTTGATCAGTAGTTTGGTTTTTTTTTCTCTCTCTCTCTTCCTCCCTCCCTTTGGATTAATCTTTCCCATGACCTGAGCAAATTTTAATCCCCTACTATAGAGTCTTCATATCAATGGCGGGATCCAATTTTTTTTACTACTGGTTCTGTGGGCATGGCAGGGGAAGGATACTGCAAAATTTCCATTCCCTTCCCACTCCTGGGGAAGGTTACTACAAAAACCCCATTCCCTCCCCACCCCACTAACCTGCTTTCCAGCTCCTTTCTCCTGTTCAGGGCAACAAAAGAAGATCAGCTGGGAGGCTGGGAGACAGCAGGGGCTGGCCCAGCCTATTTGCTGGTTCTCTGAACCAAAATTTCTGCTACCAGTTCTCCAGAACCTGTCAGAACTGGCTGAATACCACCTCTGCTTCATATGGGTTTAGAAATACTTTCATTAGAAGAAATATGATATACGTCCTGCAGAAAAAAAATAACAAGAAGTTAAGGGTTCATAAATTTCTAGTAGTTATTACCAAGTTACTTTATTTACATGTCTTGGCATCTATTTTTTTTTCACTCTCAAGCACCTAAATCTGTTCTCTCCAGAAGGGTAGAAAGTTGTTTGCTTCTTGATTTATTATCATTGTAATTTTACTGCCACGCAAGCTACTTGTAAGATTTTCCTTCCTTGACTGCAAATTTGTAGAATCTTGAGTGTTATCCCTATGAACTTTGAGCTGAAGAAGAAACAGTGTTTATACAGAGTAAGTGTGGGGTCATCATCAAGAGCAGAGGCCTAATTTAGCAGCTATGTGTTATGTTGCTCATCAATTGAACAAGTGTAAAATATATGCGATGAGCTTCTTATGCTTCTGCAAAGAAAGTGTTGAATCTGTTCAGTATAAGCTGGGTATGTCTGGGTGTTCTCCCAGCCCTCTCTAACCTATTTTCCTAATCTTCTCTAAGGAGTCTTTTTGAAAATTATTTATTATTATTTTTATTAATTCTGTAAAACTTCTGAACTGAATATATCTAATCAAAACTTACCCCTATTCACTTCTTGAGACACTCTGCTAACCTAGCCAGGACTATGATATTAGCATTTCACCATTTATAACCAATCTCAAGCAAGGGGCTAAGACTTGCTTTTCCTGTGAGCTTACATATCTGCTATAGCTTTTCTTTTTCTTTCATTGTTGCATTTGAAGACTGGCACATCTTATATTAAAGATAGTTACTGTTATGCATCTCATCTTAAAAATGGTGACTCTGATGTTGTGCATTGTTTAACTCATAAGGATACTGAAGAAAAGAAATTCAAGTCTAAAAAGACATGTGCTTCCACCTTCTTGAGTTACTTTGAAAAGAATTGCAGCAATCAGTAGGGCAGGTATAAAAAATTAGGATGGATTATTCAAAAGGATAAGTGTTGATGTGTACACGGAATGCCAGATATTATCCTTCAAACTAAGGGTATGTAATCTTACCATGTTTGCTCATATATTGAAGAGTCTTAGTGTAGATATACCATCTATTGTGTCTATTGTGTCTACTGCAATTACTTAAGTTCTAGAGTATTTGAATCAAATTTCTTTATAAAGAGTTGCTGAAGTTTGGAGTGGAGAGGGTGTCAATTGCCACTTTTTGATTCAATAGACTTTCCTCAGGTTATTTACTTCCAGTAAGACAAGATACATACATATACGTATGCGTATGCATATGCGTATGCATATGCGTATTCGTGTACATATACGTATACAGATACAGATACAGATACATAAACATATACACATACACATACACATACACATACACATACACATACACATACACATACACATACACATACACATACACATACACATACACATACACATACACATACACATACACATACACATACACATATACATATACATCAGGAGTGGGTTCCTGCCGGTTCTAACTGGTTTGGTAGAAGAGGTTCCACAAATCTACTGTGCCGGTTAGAACCTGTTCAAGCTGTGAAAGGAAGGAAGGAAGGAAGGAAGGAAGGAAGGAAGGAAGGAAGGAAGGAAGGGAGGGAGGGAGGGTCTTCTTCAGAGGACCTGAGGCAAGAGCAGTGTTGAAGCCCTCTCTGAAGCAGCTGGAAAATGTACGTGTAGGTTGGAGGGAGGGGGGAGGAATTCAAACATCATCATCCTGGTGCTGTGCAGGGCTTTGGCCAAAGGAAGGACCCTGGCTCGCTTGTGCTCTTCCTCTCCAAGTGTAGTTTGATTGCAGGTGGAGCCACATTGCCTTTTCAAACCTGTAATCAGTGAAGCCTGTCCTGGATTTTTACATAGCTGATCCACGGAAAGTGTGTGTGCTATAGCATGGCTCTTTGCCTGGCTTCCTGCCTCCTCCTTTGGCCCCCTCAGTGCTCACTCATGGTCTCCCTCCCCAAGTGTAGTGACTTCCTCCCCAGGCCCTCATCCATTTCTCCCCCCCCCCCACACACAGCTGAATAAAGCTTTGTAAAAATCCAGCCCAGCTTCACTGATTACAGGTTTGGAAAGGCAACATGGCTCTGCCTGCAATCAAACTACACTTGAGGAGGGAGAGCACAAGTCACAAGTGAGCACCGAGGAGACCACAGGAGGAGGCAGGAAGCCAGGCAAAGAGCCATGCTGTAGCACAAACACTTTCCCCCAGCCCTTGTCTTTTGGAAGGCTCAGATCAGCTCCTCTCTGCCTTCTCTGCCTTTCCTCTCACCCCAGCCTGCAAGCA
Source organism: Thamnophis sirtalis (assembly GCF_051295495.1). Lineage (NCBI taxonomy): Eukaryota > Metazoa > Chordata > Lepidosauria > Squamata > Natricidae > Thamnophis > Thamnophis sirtalis. Next base: position 74,604,168 of record NW_028261386.1, on the reverse strand, counting down.
GGAGGTGAATGGGTTGGTGGGCTTTATTGCATTGCAGGCATTTCCCACCAAGACAGCAGGCTGCATTTGCAATGGGGGAGATGTTTGGGGAAGGGGGGTGGGGGAATGGGGGGGATGGCAGAGGAGTTTCTTCCAAGCCATTGGAAAAGATATCCAATCCAACTTGTAATCAGTGAAGCTGTGTGTGTGTGTGTGTGTGTGTGTGTTTGTTTGAGAAAGAGTGAGAGAGGGAAGGGGGTAGGAGAGATAATCCAATCCAGCTTTTGTGTGTGTGTGTGTGTGTTTGAGAGAGGGGGGAGGGAGGGAGAGCGGGAGGAAGGAGGGGAAGGGAGAAGAAAAAGAAAGAAGGAAACTTCTTTCGCAAAGGAGAAAAACAAATGCTGTCACTTTAAATTGGAACTAAGCATGCCTGGCTCTGGAATTCTGGGAGTTGAAGTCCACAAGTCTTAATAGCTTTAAATTGAAAAGGGGCAAGAAAGAACAAATTGGTTATATGGGTATATATGGTTATATGTTATATGATTTTATGTTTTTGAAGTTTTGGGTTTGTGTAATATGGGCATTGTGTTTTTAAAAGGGTTTGGATGATTCCCTGCTTGTGAATGGAGGCAAAGTTTCTCTAGAGTCATTATCTCATTATCTCTATCTGGCAGGCATGTGAAATGAGCCTCAGGCAGGTTTCTTTGTTAGCAGAAAGAAAGAAAAACAGCATAGCAATTTAGGGCTAGAAGGCTACTAGGAGGTCATCTAGTCCAACCCCCTGCTGCAGCAGGAAACCTTACATTGTATGGATTATTTTGGTGCCTCTAACAGAGAGGAAAATTTCCAGAAAAGAGAAATAGTTTACCAGGATAAGGCTGCCATGCAGAGGAAGGTAGAGATAGTCCTTGACTTATGACTACAATTGAGCCCAAAATTTTGGTTGCTAAGCAAGAGCGTTGTTAAGTGAGCTTCACCACATTTTACCCAATCCATGACATCACCTGGTGAGTGACATCAAGTTGGCCACTCCCACCCGGTCACATGACTGCCAAGCCACTTCCACAAAACAGGCCACACCTACAGAATAGGTTCTAAAAAAATTGAAACCCACCACTGATACACACACACACACACACACACACACACACACACACACACACCAGTGGTGGGATTCAAATAATTTAGCAACTGGGTCTCTGCCCTAATGACCATCTGGGTAGATGTGGCTCAGTGGCCATGTGACTGTTGGGTGTGGCCAACTGAATGTCATTCAGGTTGATGGGCACTTTCCCTTAGTTGTTACAATGTAATAAGAGTTAACCAGAGACAGTTTCTGTAAGCAGGACAATAAAGATTAGGCTAGAAATAACACCAGAATGTTTCCTTCCTGCCTTCCTTACAGGATTAGCTGTAGAAAAAACAAAATGAGATTTCTTCCAAAAACCGGTTCTCCGAACTGCTTAGAAAGTTAACAACCAGTTTTACCGGATAGGTGCGAACTGGCTGAATCCCACCACTGACACACACACACACACACACACACACACACCACACAAACACACACACATGGCTCTGCTCAAAGCCTAAAAATAGTTTGTTCATTGGAATCAATGATTTTGTTGGGAAAAACATGAGAAAATTTTAAATCCAATTAGTTATCTTTACTACAAAGATCACATTTCTATTTTTCACACATATAGACACTTACACATACAAAATATCTCACCAAGTCCCCCCCCCCACGCAATATAATAAAAAATAACATATATACATCCCAGTAAAACTCAGCATCCCATAAAAGTATCTCTCTCTTCATCTTCAGGACTCCCCAAGAAATGATCAGGAGAGATAATGTTCTATGGCATAGCAGCATAGAAAGAGAAACCACATATTCTTTCTTCTTACACCTCTTATCTCATTTCAAGATGAAAATCGCAATAGCCTTCCTCAGTTGAAATACTGGGTTGATTCGACCTGAAATAGATTAAGTGCTTAGGAACCAAGTCAAAAAGGACTTTATACATCCAAATTCATGTCTGATTTCTCTTTAGGAATCAAAAACACCCAATTTCAAACGTCTATTCTATAGAGCTTTCTGAGCAAAAGTAAACCAATATTTCTTAGTTGTTCTTAAGTTAATGTATAGATATCTGCTGTTTGATGAATACATTTTAACAGAAATAAGTTTTTCTGCTAAAAACAGGCATATCTTAACGTGATACAACTTCGTCAAAACAACTCCATCCCATGCTTTTTATTTGATAGCACTCAGATGACCCGTCCCAAAGGGCTAAGTCAGACATTTACACAAACTCATCTTTCAGATTCTGAGCTCTCAAACATGAGATGATCACATCCCTTAAAATAGATTGCCAATCCAAATAAAGATGTATCTCACCTCCAAGATGGAGTAGAAGAAGGGAGAACTTAGAATATCAACCATGATATCCTTCTGCGATGGCTGGAAGAGGTGGGAGTGGGAGGCACCGTCTTACGGTGGTTCTCCTCTTACCTCTCCGACAGGTCGCAGTTGGTGTTGGTCGAAGGACAGAGGTTGACTCCTAGGCCCCTCAATTATGGGGTGCCGCAGGGGTCAGTCCTGTCCCCCCACCTATTTAACATCTATATGAAGCCACTGGGCAAGATCATCCACCGGCACGGGATTAAATACCATCAGTATGCCGATGATACTCAATTGTATCTGTCCGCCCCGTGCCAACTCAGTGAAGTGGTGGAAGTGATGTGCCAGTGCCTGGAAGCTGTTAGGGTCTGGATGGGAGTGAACAAACTGGCACTCAATCCTGACAAGACCGAATGGCTGTGGATGTTGCCCCCTAAGGACAGTCCATCCAGTCCGTCCTTAACCCTGGGGGGAGAAAAATTGCCCCCCTCAGAGAGGGTTTGAAATTTGCGGGTCCTCCTGGACCCACAGCTGACCTTGGAATACCATCTGTCGGCTGTGACCAGGGGGGCCTTTGCCCAGGTTCACCTGGTGCACCAATTGCGGCCCTATTTGGATCGGGAGGCACTTCAGACAGTCACTCATGCTCTTGTCATCTCAAGACTGGATTACTGTAATGCGCTCTACTTGGGGCTGCCCCTGAAAAGTTTTCGGAGACTGCAATTAGTCCAGAATGCAGCCGCACGAGCGATACTGGGTGTGCCAAAGTACACCCATATCACACCTATCCTCCGCGAGCTGCACTGGCTGCCCATTGGTCTCCGAGCACAATTCAAGGTGCTGGTCGTCACCTTTAAAGCCCTACATGGCCTAGGACCCGGGTATCTGCGAGACCGTCTTCTGCCACATACTTCCCTCAGACCAATAAGATCGCACAGGATGGGCTTCTCCGGGTGCCATCAGCTGGACAATGCCAGCTGGCGACGCCTAGGAGTAGGGCCTTCTCTGTTGCCGCTCCGGCCCTGTGGAATGAGCTGCCCCCTGAGATCCGGACCCTACCCACTCTCATGGCCTTTTGCAAAGCCATTAAAACCTGGCTTTTCCGGCAGGCTTGGGGCTGTTGACCCCTTGATTGAGGTCCAGCCCCCTCCTGATTGAATGTTTGTTGTGTTCCCTTTTTAACTTGTTGTGTCATAGGGCATAGAAATTTAATAAATGAAATGAAATGAAATGAGAATAAAATATTTAACTGGAGAGAAATATTATTTATTACCATATTTTTCAGAGTATAAGAGACACCCCCCCCCTCAGCAAAAGAGGGTGAAAATTTGGGTGCGTCTTACACACCGAATGTAGCCAAAAATGCAAGGCATGGAGGAGGCAATGATCTGTGGCAATCCCTGCAACCTGGAACAGTTGATTAGGGGTATTCCAGGAGGACAATCCACCCGCCAATCAGCTGCTCATGCTGAATCAGGCTGCAATAATGTGCTGAAGCTGACCTGGATATTTGCTATTTGCTGCAAGGATATGTCAGAGTTTGCAGCAGCAATCACATTCAGAAAGCACACACAAGTAACTTATTCAGCAGGATTGAATAACTTCTCTTTATATATATAGTATAACTTATTAAGTAAATATACAATACCAAAAGCAGGTTTTCCAACATGGAAGAAGTTTAGTTTCAGATATCAGCACAGCATGCAGCTTTACAAGCCATGCCCAGGCTCCTTGCTGTCTCCTTCCTTGTTGCTTACACAGCAAATACTGTTTGTTTCCAAACAGCTCTCAACTCTCTCACAGGACGCTAGCCATATGAATACCTTGAATGCTGATAGGCAGAGGCAGAATATTTTTTTCTTATTTTCTTATTTTTCTTATTTTCCTCCCCCAAAACTAAGGTGCGTCTTATACTCTGGTGCATCTTATAGTCCGAAAAATACGGTAAGTTTTGCAAACCAAGTCAATCCAGTGGACCCCTGAAAAATAATTCACTCTCAAGTACTCTTGTTCTGTCACTGGGTGACAATGATCTAAATAGCCTGACATTTGATATAATTATAGACAAGAAAGAACATAAGCAGAAACAGCAGCAATCTATCTCCATTTACTCTTCTGCTAATATACTTAGGACTTCTGTAACTGACTTGTGTGAGTGATGATTTCATAGCCAGTCCTGTCTTGCAGCTGCCCAGCTGAATGAAAGTGCCTGCTTCCTCTTGAGATGCACAAAATTTAACTTGCATCCATCAAAAAAGCTGCCTATAGAGAGGGAAGGAGCAGTGAGCCATTTAGCAGTGCAGGGAGGGGAAAAAAACCCTAAGCACAATTCATGTTTCCTGTAATTTAAATCCATTATTCTCACAGTAATTAAAGGGGGGAAAGGAAATTGGGGGTGGGGGTGTTGAGAATGTTTTAACTCAATTTATGGGCTTTTTAAAAAAAAATAGACAACATATTTGTCATAATTTGAGGAGAGACAAAATCTCAGATCCTCTAATAAATCTCTATAAAAGCTTGAAAATGAATTCAGTTCAATTTTCAATTTAGAATAGAGTTGGGAGGGACTTTAGAGGTCTTCTAGTCCAACCACCTACTCAAGCAGGATCCATATTTGCTGGCACGGCAGCCCTTGGCAGCTCTCTGCTCCAGCGCGCATGTGTGGGCCAGCCAGCTAGTTTTAGTCCTTCTGAAGGACTTTTTTGACCTCCCCAGGCTTCAGGAAAGCCTCTGGAGCCCAAGAGCGTGAAAAACAAATCCAATGGGCCAAATGGAAGTTTGTTCCAGAACTTCCAGTTAGGCTGTGGGCCACTTTTCATCCTCCCCAGGCTCCGAAGGCTTTCCTGAAGCCTGGTGAGGTCAAAAACCGGCCCAACCTTCCACTGTAAGAAGATTTTGGTCATTGTGATAGAATATTCAGTTATCCATAAGAAGCTAAAGGGGGTATCATTTTACTTGCAGCTTTGGTTCAAATTCCCAACTCCAGGCTTCTAACAAACAATACAATTAATCTTACAGTATGTCAGTAAAGTTGTTTTCACTTCCCAACTTTAGCTATAACTTATTATATTATTTTTGGTAACTTGTATGTCACAAACTCAGAGGGGAAATCAAGGTGTTGATGGGAAAAATCCACATCTTCCTTCAATTACTATCATATTCTTCTTGGTTTGCTCAATGCATTGTGCTGAGTCAGAAGTACAGAACTATGTCAAATTGAGCTTGAATCCTGCTTACTTCATGAAAATGACATTTTCTTGGCAGCAAAATGGAAGCGGTTGGCCATTGCCTTTCTAATCCTGTTTTTAACTTTGCCAGTTTAGCTGCATAAGTATTAAATGCATCCTTTTCCTTATCTAACTGTTCTGTTCCAATATTTAGTAAGGCCCTTATATGTTTCAGAAATGCTAAAGCTACTGTTGAAAGGCAGGATTCCTACTAAACTCTTAGGAGCTTTTGAACAGTGATCCAGAAGAAATCCAGCTGTTATTGCAAAAATGAAACAAAGCTGATTTGGTCATACAGACCATAAATCTGGCATTTAAAGAAGTTTTTTTTAAATTGTTTATTTATTAAATTTATTGACTGCCCATCTTACTACAGGGTAATTCTGGGAGGCTTACAATATTAAAAGATAAAAATGAATGAATGAAATATTCCAAAACTATAATATATAATATACAACATATAATATGGAAGGTCAGGAGGGTTGAAATTGACCTCACTCTGGTAAAACACTAAACACTGGGCACAAAGGCTTTTCTGATGGACCCTGGCCAGTGGAGCCCACAGCATGCCTCTTCTACTGGCACAGGTGGGGCTGGCAAATCCCATTGGGTTGAGATGGCCCTTCAAGTGGCCTGAACCCATGCCATGAAGGGTGATTACCTTATACATTGAATCACACTCAGAAGCAAATCAGCAGCCATTGATTGATTGATTGATTGATTGATTGATTGATTGATTGATTCGGTTTGTATGCCGCCCTATTCCTGAGAGACTCAGGGTGGCTAACAATCAAAAAGGGAAGGGGGGTACAAAATGAAAATAAAAAATAAGAAGACAAACACATTTTAAAAGCAGCTGAATGGGGATTTAGCAGCCCCAGGCCTGCCGGAACAGTCAGGTCTTAACTGCTTTGCGGAAAACCGGAAGGGAGGTGAGGGTCCGGATCTCAACGGGGAGATCATTCCAGAAGGCCAGAGCAGTCACAGAGAAGGCCGTCCCCCGGGGAGTTGCCAGTCGACATTGGCCGGCAGATGGAATTCGGAGGAGGCCTAGCCTGTGGGATCTAATAGGACTATGGGAGGTAATTGGCAGGAGCCGGTCTCTCAAGTACCCAGGTCCAATACCATGTACGGCTTTAAAAGTAATGACTAGCACCTTGAAGCGCGTCCGGAGACCAACGGGCAGCCAGTGCAGCTCGCGGAGGATAGATGTGACGTGGGTGAACCGGGGTGCACCCACAATCGCTTGCGCGGCTGCATTCTGGACAAGCTGAAGTCTCCAAATACTCTTCAAGGGCAGCCCCATGTAGAGCGCGTTACAGTAGTCAGTCTTGAAGTCACGAGGGCGTGAGTGATGGTTTGGAGGGCCTCCTGATCCAGGTAGGGTCGCAATTCGTGCACCAGGCGAACCTGGGCAAAAGTCCCCCTAGTCACAGCCGACAAATGGTGTTCTAAAGTCAGTTGTGGGTCCAGGAGGACTCCCAAATTGCAAACCTTGTCTGAGGGGCGTATAATTTCACCCCCCAGCCTGAGAGATGGAGTAAGTAGCCAACCTTTGGGAGGGAGCATCAATAGGCACTCGGTCTTGTCGGGATTGAGTGCAAGCTTATTTGTTCCCATCCAGACCCTGAGAGCCTCCAGGCACTGGCACATCACTTCAACCGCTTCACTGAGTTGGCACGGGGCGGACAGATACAACTGTGTATTGTCCGCGTATTGGTGGTATTTAATCCCGTGCCAACGTATGATCTCACCCAGCGGCTTCATGTAGATGTTAAATAGGAGGGGGGACAGGACCGAACCCTGCGGCACCCCATACTTGAGGGGCCTAGGGATCGATCTCTGCCCTCCAACCAACACCGACTGCGACCTGTCCGAGAGGTAGGAGGAGAACCACCGGTGAATGGTGCCTCCCATTCCCACCTCCCGTAACCGTCGCAGAAGGATACCATGGTCGATGGTATCGAAGGCCGCTGAGAGGTCAAGGAGCACTAGGATAGAGGCATGGCCCATATCCCTGGCTCTCCAGAGATCATCAATCAGCGCGACCAAAGCAGTTTCCGTGCTGTAGCCAGGCTTGAATCCAGACTGAAAGGAATCCAGATAATCGGTTTCCTCCAAGGACCGCCGGAGTTGAAAGGCCACCAGTTTCTCCACAACCTTCCCTACAAAGGGGAAGTTGGAGACTGGACGATAGTTATTCAAAACGGCTGGATCCAGAGATGATTTCTTCAGGAGGGGTCTCACCACTGCTTGCTTTAGGAGGAGCAGGAAGGATCTCTCCCGGAGAAAGGTGTTAACTATCGCCTGGATCCAGCCCCGTGTCACCTCCCTGCTGGCCGAGGCCAGCCAGGAGGGGCACGGGTCCAGTATACAAGTGGAGGCACTTACCGCTCCCATGGCCTTGTCCACTTCCTCAGGAGCGACAAATTGAAACTCAGTCCATAAACTCCGTTCAAGACCTTCCCCCGGTACCTCGGCTGGCACTGAGCAATTGGAGTCCAGATCTGTCCGAATCCGAGTGACTTTATCCGCTAGAAACTGAACAAATTCCTCAGCTCTACTGAGGGTCATCCGCATACCTGCCTTTCAAGAGGGAGCAGGTTATTCTAAACAAGGCGGCTAGGCGTGAATCAGCTGATGCAATAAGAGCGGCAAAATGCGCACATTTCACCGCCCGTATTGCCACGAGATAGGCTCTGACATAGGCTCTCATCAGTGCTCGGTCTGACTCAGACTTACTGGCCCTCCAGCGGTGCTCTAGACGTCTCTTTTGGTGCTTCATCTCCCGGAGTTCCTCGGTAAACCAAGGGGCCCTCCTGGATCCGCTGCCTCGGAGAGGCCGTAAAGGCACAATCCGGTTTAGAGCCCCCACTGACGCTGTATTCTAGGCAGCGACCAGGGACTCAACCGGACTGTGGACGAGAGCGTCAGGTATTTCTCCAAGCGCCATCTGAAATCCCGTAGGGTCCATCAGGTGCCTGGGGCGGAACCACCTAATCGGTTCCTTCCCCCTACAGTGGGGGATTGGTTTCCGAAAGTCAAGCCTCAGTAGGAAGTGATCAGACCATGACAAGGGCAAGATCTTAATACCCCTCAAATCTAGATCACGTCTCCACTGCTCCGAGAGGAATACGAGGTCAAGTGTGTGACCCGCTGAGTGAGTCAAACCCCAAATTACTTGGGTCAAGTCACAAGTGCTGCTTCTGGACAGTGATGTTACATGGGCCACCCTTGGGTCCCCTAGAACTGTCCACTTTGCTGCTCTATCTATCTATCTATCTATCTATCTATCTATCTATCTATCTATCTATCTATCTATCTATCTATCTATCTATCTATCTATCACCTAGCCATCCATCCATCCTTACATATGGTTGCCTTATATAATCACTAGCACAACGTTCTCAGAACTGTTGAGATTATTTGGAATAATTCACCAGGAACTGGAGCAAGATCTTTTCAGTGTTGTCTAAAGATGCCAGATATTGAATCTGTGTCCAACTGAATGCCATGTGCTCTTCCACTGAGCAACATCTCCTTCTGTCTTACTAATAATTGAAGGCTTCATGACCGCTTCTTCCATTTCTCAGATCAAGGAGTATCCATCAGTGATTCTGCCACCTTAGCAGATAAAGGAGCTTTTTTTGAAAAATGTTCACAAAATAGGCTATTTATTCAGTTTCTATCTTGCTTTATTTTATTTTATTATTTAAAAAAATTGTATGGATGCCCAACTCAGTGATTCTGCTTTATATCCATAGGTGGGTTCCTATCGGTTCGGACCAGTTCTGTCCACGCCTCCAAACTGGTCCCCCGGTCGCCACTCACTCACCCACTTGATGCATCCATCGGACGGCAAGCTGACCGGAGCTGGGAAGTGGCTGGCTTGCAAAGAAGCCTCTCAACCATCTCTTTGAGTGCAGGAGGATTGGAGGCTTCTTTTTCACCCAGCTGCTAGCTGTAGGGCGCTGAAAAGTCCTCCAGCCAGTGAGAAGAAAGCTGCACATGGATGAAGATGATGGCAGAAACTGGAGGTCTTTTGGGTGCCCTGCGGCCAGAGGCTGGGTGGAAGCTTCCAAGTTCAGCAGCAGGCTTGGTCCCTTCTTAGGGTTGCGTGGAAGGTGAAGGAAGGGTGCAGTGGCAGGGAGGCTGTCTGTCCCCAAAGCCTTCTTTCAGAGGAAGGAGGCAGAAATGCCTGCTTAGCTGGGCAACTGGCTGGGAAAGCGGCGAGTGGGCGAGTGGTGGCAAGCAGTAGGAGAAGCAAGCCCCAGGCCAGCAACCCTGCCTACTTCCTCTGAGAGCCACAGCGGCAATAAAAGTGAGGCTTCTTTGCAGGCCTCCCAGCTGGCAAAACAGAATTTTTCATCAGTTTTGTAGGCGTGGTTAGGTGGGGGGGCATGGGACTGAATGGGCATGTGCATGAGTGATGTCAAATTATCCACACAGTGATGTGCGGTGAGGTTCACGGCCGGTGAGGCAAGCGGACAAAAGCCACCCTATGTCTGCCAGCATCAGCTGCCCATGGAAGCCTCAACACGTCCCACTGTATGGCCGGCGCGGCAGTATGCACTTTAAAGTGCTGACGCGCTTGTCTGCTGCTGAAGCCCCGACACATCCCACTGTATGGCCAGCGTGGTGGCATGCACTTTAAAGTGCCAATGTGCCTGTCCACCCCCAAAGTCCCGACATGTCCCGCTGTATGGCCGGCATGGTGGCATGCACTTTAAAGTGCCGACGCACCTTCCGGCCATAAACCGGAACGTGTCCTACTCTATGGCGGACATGCGCACTGGCACTTTAAAGTGCATGCCACTGCACCGGCCATACAGCGGGACATGTCTTGCTGTATGGCCGGAAGGTGCACCGGCACTTTAAAGTGCATGCCGCCGCGCCAGCCATACAGCGGGACATGTCCCGCTTTATGGCGAGTCACGGCGGCATGGCTTTAAAAAATAAAAAATAAAGTGCCAGCCCGCGCTCCAGCAGAGGCAGGTAAAACACACACATACACACACACACACACACACACACACACACACACACACACAAATTACTTATAATAATACAAATTACAATTACTTACAAATTACAGTAATTTTGAATTCCTCCCACTCCCTCCGATCCAGGACCCACATACCTTTTCAAGCTGTGTCACAGAGGATTTCAACTCTCCTCTTGTCTGCCATGATGAAAATGTAAAAAATGTAAAAAGAAAAAGGCAAGGTCAGGCTGGATTAGCTGCTGCCAGAGTCCCCAATGGATGACTCTGCTTAACTGTTTAAAAAAAGCCTCTAAAAAAATGCCCTCTGCAGGAGGACACGAGAGAACCACGTGCCTCCTTTGCATAAGGAATTTTTCACCTTTTAACCCTTGCTTAACTTTGCTCAAGCGGTCCTAAAGATAGTCTAATGGAGGCATGTGGTTCTCTCGCCTCCTCCTGCAGTTAAGCACTAAGCAGAGTCATCCACTGTGACTCTGGCAGCAACTACTTCAGCCTTTTTCCTTTTATTTTTTTTTTCTTTTCAGGATGACAGTGGTGAGGTCCTGCCTCCCCTGCCTCCCCTGACTGCACGTCCCTGTAACCACACCCACTTGGTCACATGCCCCCCACCAAGCCATACCCACAGAACCGGTAGTAAAATATTTTGAAACCCACCCCTGTTTATATCTAGTGTGTACATGAGTAGTTGGGGAAAAATCAGCCACACAAATGTATATATCAGCAAAATACAAAGACATATTGTCTGGCAAAAAATAGCTGTCAATAAACATAGTAGGAGAAAAGTGCATGCTGTTTTTTTCCCCACTGCAGAATTCTTCCCCAGTAGCACCAGCTGATCTGGAAGCAGATTCCAATGAAGTTAGATCTGGGAAAACAAAAACACAATAATACCAAAATGGTCAGATTCAGCCATCCACAGACATTATTGAAGTGGCAGTTCCTGCTGTGTTTTTAGTGGATCAGTGTGTTGGACTGGCACAAGACACAGAATTAAATCTCTTTGCTACTGTTGTGATTCAGTCTGCAGTGTTTGGGTGAAGACAACATGAAAGCTGCACTGCACACCATGGGAAAATGCCTAAAGAGCTAGTTATAAATTACTGCCATTAATACTAATAGTACTTTTGATGATAATGATTATGTGGTAAAGTACTTTGAAAATATCTTAAATGTTTAATTGTTATTAGTAAATGTCTGTTTGCAACTCTGCCTATAGGCAGAAACAATGTTAAAAAATCTTCAACCCAAATTAAAGGATGGGACTAGAATGAAAATGGGGAAAATGGCAAGCAAGCAGAATTCATTCATTACACATTAAAAGGGAAATCCTAATTGTAAAAAGTGCTCACCATGTGGGGGAAGGGGACTTTAAATTGAGGTTGGCTAGTTTCCTGCAGTTGTTATAAAGTCCTTGCCTGAATTGGGGAGAAAAAAATCTCTTCGTTCTTACATTTGTCCCCAATGGAAAGAATAACTACAGAATGCAAGAGCCAGCACTGTCCAAAGATGTCTCCATGGTCATGTGGCTGGCATGACTAAACGCCAAAGGCGTACGGAACACTGTTACCTTACCACCAAGGTGGTTCCTATTTTTCTACTTGCATTTTACATGCTTTCAAACGTCTAGGTTGGCAGAAGCTGCGACAAGTAACAGGAGCTCACTCCATTACGTGGCACTAGGGATTCAAACTGCTGAATTGCCGACCTTTCTGATAGACACATAGTCTTAACCATTGAGCCACTGTGTCCCCTAAAGCTTAACTACTGTTATCCAAATGGACCTACATCAGCATGACTTTCCCAACTAAGCAGAAATATTTTTCTAAATTAGTCATTTGATAGATACCAATAGTTGTTTTGTATTCCTCTCCTCTCCTCTTGCTGTGTTTCTCTTCCATCAAATTGGGTTTCTTCTACTTTTGGAGCATTATCTTGTTGGTAAATGGACAGACAGCAACAGAGGCTATTTGTGAAGTTTTGTTCAATTTGCACCTGAATTGAAAAAAGTAGCAAAATATGCTAAAAGAAATCAAAGCGAGAAATTCGGATTCACTCTTTTAAAAAAAGTGCTTCTTTTTTTACAATTACTATGCAAATTATTTCATTTTCATTTTAATGTGACTCACAGTTATGACAGGTCTAGGCATTGCATTTTGACTTAAAATGTTGCTGCAAAGGGCTTTGTTTAATTATTAATACTCAAGTATATGTTATGTTTAGATATAGATGTGACTTGCATGAGGGCAGGAAAATTAATTCTTACACTGGAAAGCATTATTTCAGACTGGCAGTAAGCAAAACATTCAATTGCTAGTCATTTGTGGTAGGAAATGAAATATACATTTGGTCCAAACATGGGATCAAAATAGGTGTTTTGGGCAGAGTGCTTTATGAATGGGGATAGAGCGAGAAAGAAGCAATAGATGGGATGGCCCATTTATCCACAATCTTCCAAGCACCTGCCTTTCTCTAGCATTCTTTAAATGTCACTGTCTGTCTTCCGCTTCAAGAATGAGACATACCAGCTCTTTCCTATTATCCTTAAGAGGGGAGAGGAAAATAAAAGCATTTGAAAGATTGAGGGTAGGTTGATATGTCATGCTTGAAACCAAGGAATATCAGTAGTAACTAAGGGGAGGCAGGGAAGATAAGGCACTGTCTTACAGTGTAGGTTTAAAATAGAAAAGGGGAAAATGGATGACATACACCTGCTTTGTACTATTTCAGAGTGTCAAATTCAAGGCCCACAATGTGGTCAGATCAAGCCCACAGTGCCATCCTGGAAAATGTAAGGGGCCACCCCACATTGCTTCATCACTGTCTATCCACATCGCTTTGGGCCGGTCTACCCAGTGCAAAGAGGAAACATCAGGCCAGCGTGACCTTAGCCCGGTCTACCCAGTGTGAAGAGGAAACATGCCAGCAGTTTGTGGAGTGGTGTCAAGCTGGCCACACCCACCCACTTGACCATACCCATCCAGTGAGCCACCCTACTCTCACCCAGCCACACCCACCCGATCCCCCTAAGTCAATCACAGCCCTTATGCAGCTCTCAATGAAATTGAGTGTGACACCCCTGTTCTATTCAATAGGATGACCTTGGATTTTGAATCCAAAATATTCTAGGTTTAGAACTTCATCTGATCTTGAATGTTTCAGCAAGATGTCTGAGACACACTATGTGGGGTTTGAGTTTGAAACAAAACATGTTCTATTTTGTACCATCTTCTTCACATAAAACTTTTATTTCATAGGTCTAGCAAAATTTTACTTCTCAATGCTTTAAATCCCCTAATATTTGTAAAGAATTCAAGAAAATGGCTATTGCAAAGGAATGTTAAAAATGATTTCATGAACACAGGAGTTTGTTTTCAACTTCTTCCAATTAAAATTTAAAGCCATCACATTAATGACAGTTTTGTTATTATTCTGAAATGAAAATTACTGCAAAATTGAACTATTTACTGAAATAGGGAGATAGCAAAGGTGATTGGTAGATCTTACATAGACTGGCTATCACTCGGAAAGCTGATAGCGCTATTCTTTGAAAACTATTGGATGGGGTACTATCACATGCTACCTAACTGGAAATGAATACTTTAGAATAATATAAAGATGAATAAAAATGTGAATTTCAAATTGGGAATTGATGTGGGGGGGGGAAGCAATACGACTTTTAAGAATAGTAGTAGAAGAGATAAGTGGAAGAGAGTAGTGGAAGAGCTCATGTAGGAGGACAGCTGTTGTTTTTCAGATTGATTGATTGATTGATGTCTAGATGCCTTTCTCAGTATTCTATGTACAAAACAGAACATGCATGCTTTAAGATTGGTGCATATATAATAGAATGAAACATGACTGTTTCTACTGATGGTGTTTCACATATTCTATTATTCTTTTTTACTATTATTAATATTAATTAGTAATTAATTAAATATTAATATTAATAATAATTACTATTCTTCTTCTCATCTTTCCTAGTACCTATATCTTTCCACTTATGACCAGGGGTAGGCTTCAAAAATTGCAGCAACAGGTTTGTTGTCCCGTTGATGGTTGGGCATGGCTATGGTGGACATGGCCTAGTTGCCTCCTGCACCACAGGGGGATGTTTTTCACCCTCCCCAGGCTCGGGAGTCTTGCCTCAAGTCTTTGGGAGGGTGAAAACTGCTTTCCCCAGGCCTCAGAGGCCCTCTGGAGACTGGAAACAGGATCATTTCTGGACTTCTGGAACCTCCGGTAAGCCCATTCCCCCCCCCCTCCTCAAGCCTCTGTGCGGGCCCTGCACTTACCTGGCATGATGTGGAAACTCCTGGGAGGGGAGAGGCAGGATGGGCATGGCCAACCAGGGGTGGCATTCGGGGATTTGCCAAACTGGGCAGAATCCTAACTAGAGGGTAACCCAAACCCGTGCAAATCTGCAGCAGCCCACCCCTGCTTATGACTATAACATTGCTTGTATCTTAAAAATTTATATTGTTTTATTTGTTTCCTAGGATGGTTTGATTGCTTATTAGTAACATAGGACTATCACTAAGTATTGTATTTTATGATTCTTGATGAATGTATTTTATTTTTCTTTATGTACACATATTCATCAAAGACAAATTCCTTATGTGTCCAACCACACTTGGCTAATAAAGAATTCTATTCTATTCTATTAAGATTTTATGGTTGCTATTGAGTTATTGTATTATGGCTTGTGACTGGTTTCCTCCATACCATCCTAAGGTTTGTAGCCTAGGCAGGACAACAGCAGTGAGAAATGTGTTTCAGCTGCTGTTAATTTTGAATGGAATTGGTGATTGGGCTAGATAAGTAAAACGAAAATACTTGGCAAAGAAGGAAGAGAAGGATTTCCCCTTATTTGCTATGGGGAGCTTCAAGTTCACAGGGGTGGGTTGAAGTGTATTGCCTACACCTTATTTTACAAGAAAGTAATGAAAATATGACTGTACTTGTGTCTGTACACACAAATCCTATTGGTTCAGTGTTATTTTGATTGCTTTCTTCAGTTTTGGTGTGCATGTTTTTTGACCTTGTTGGTGTTGATATTCTGCTTAGCTTATGTTGATCTGTTTGCTGGATCTTTAGTCTGTATTATATCATCTTGGGATTCAAGATATGTGTTACTGGTACCTGGCAGAAAGTTTGTCAAACAAAACAAAAATAAAGAACAACCACCACGTTAAAAAAACCTTATTCAGCTTTGCTGAACAGGTAGTGTGTTATGTGCCTACTAAAACAAAATGCCAACAAGGTAATTTTTTTTTTTAAAAAATAAAACATTAAAACATGTCTTGGGAATGGAAGAATATTTTTTATCTTGATGTCTAGCTTATTTATTTTCAGGCTAGGAATTATGCTAATTAAAAGGATGTTAAGCTCTCTTGCTATGTTGTGTAGAAATTATTTAAATGACTAAGAAACTTCCTTCATATCCAGAAGACTTCTCTGATTAAAAATATAATTTATACTATTTTATTTTTTTCATTGGTGAGATTAAACTGATGTTCTCGTTTTCCACTGGGTTTTCTCTTCTTTCCCCTCTTTTTTCTCCCAAAATATTTTAAAATAATGACTTTGGCTAATATTTATATAAACTGATATCAATATGAATACTAAACTGTTTATTCTTGTGGCCTGGGATCAAAAAAACCCCAAGAGATTAATGAGTTTGTCCCCAATTTTCAGTCTTGACTCTATGACTGAAGCCCTGGGAAATATTTCAGGTTGTTTTCTGTTGGAGCAAGGGATACTCAAGATTTCTTTCCATCAGAATGGCAGTTGGACTTACCTGAACTGCATGTTTCGACGAGAAGTGTGGGAGGAGTAACCATTGGGTATTAACCTAATCTGATTGCCTATTGGAGGTTGAGGAAATCTTTGGAAGCCACACCTCCTGCTGCTCCGGTGGCCACCCACTTTAACCGAACGTCTGAACGGCATCTGAAAGGAAGCAAAAAGAAACAGCCAATACCAATTCTTCCTAGCCATTGTTTGAACCTGGACCTGCTCAGGCCATGCTTCACGGCGCAGGGCGCCATAACGGGCGGGAAGTGACTCCTCCCACACTTCTCGTCGAAACATGCAGTTCAGGTAAGTCCAACTGCCAGTTTCCGAAGAGAAGGTGTGGGAGGAGTAACCATCGGGACATACCAAAGTTAGTTGTCCTGGGAGGGAATGGACGGGCCTGAGCCCTCTTGTGAGTCTAGGACGCCCTGAAGGACCCTCCTGCCGAAGGCGGCGTCCGCCGAGGCGTAGGCGTCCAATCTATAGTGTCTAATGAAGGGAGACGGGGAGGCCCAGGCGGCCGCTCGACAAATCTCTTCTAGGGGAGCCTGGGAAGACCAGGCGGCTGAGGTGGCAGCACTTCTAGTGGAGTGTGCTGTGATACCCTGTGGGACCTGAAGACCCCCGAGCCTGATATGCCTGTGAGATGGCCGCTCTGATCCATCTGCTGATGGTGGCCGAGGAGACCTTAGCCCCTTGGGTGGAAGGCTGGAAGGACACGAAGAGGGCCTCTGATCGTCAAAAGGGAGCCGTGCGCTTCAGGTAGATGCGTAGGGCTCTTCTAACATCTAACTTATGCCAGGATTTCTCCCTCTCCCTGGAGGGGTGGGGACAGAAATCCAGAAGGATGATCTCTAACCCTCTGTGGAAGGGGGAGTTGATCTTGGGCATGAAGGAAGGGTCGAGTCTGAGGACGATCCTGTTATCTAGGAAAGTGCAGAGGTCTGCTCTGCTGGAAAGGGCGTTGATCTCTGAGACCCTTCTGGCTGAAGCGATGGCTACCAGAAAAATGACCTTAAGGGTCAGAAGCTGGAGGGAAACCTCCTTCAGAGGCTCAAACGGAGCCTCCGTTAGAGCCTGGAGGACTGTGGGAAGATCCCAGGAGGGGAATCGATGGACCGCTGAGGGTTTCAAATTCGCCGCCCCTTTGAGAAAACGCCTGAGAACCGGGTGTTGAGATAAGGGGGGAGCATTCACACCCCCCCTAGGACTGTGGAAAGGGTGGAAACCTGACGCCTAAGGGTGCTGGTGGCGAGGCCCTTCTGGTGACCCTCCTGGAGGAAGTCCAGAACCTGAGGAACCGAGGCAGTCGTAGGACAGATGTCTTTACCCCGGCACCAGTCTGAGAAGGCCACCCACGAGGCATTGTAGATGCGGGTGGTGGATTGTCTCCGGGATGCCTCTACCACCTTGATGACCTCCTCGGAGAACTGAGCCTGTCTCAGTTGTTCCCGCTCAAGCGCCAGACGGTCAGATGGAGCCACTCCGGGTCTGGGTGCTCTAGGGATCCCTGGTGAAGCGCCACCTCCCCTGCTGGTATCCTCCAGGGAGGAGCTGTGGACAGGTCCACCAGATCTGCCAGCCAGGGGCGGCGCGACCAAAAAGGAGCTACCGTTATCAGATCTGCCCTCTCCGCTACCACCCTCCTCAGAACCCCGGGGATGAGGGGAAGGGGGGGAAAGGCGTAGAGAAGACCTGGTGGCCAGCTGCAGTGTAGGGTGTCTGTGTCCATGGCTCAAGGGGTCGGGAACCTCGAGACGAACTTCGGTAGCTGGGCGTTGTGCGGCGTCGCAAACAGGTCCACCGTCGGATGGCCGAACCTCTCGCAGATCCTGTGGAAGATCGAGGGATGGAGTTGCCACTCTCCGTTGTCGATCATCTCTCTGCTTAGCCAATCTGCTTGATGGTTCTCTGTTCCAGAGATGTGCTCCGCTTTGATGGACGCCAGGTGTCTCTCCGCCCAGTGACCCAGACGCAGCGCCTCGTCGCGGAGAGCCTTGGAGTGGGTGCCTCCTTGTCTGTTCACGTGTGCCTTGGCCGCTACGTTGTCTGTCAGGACTAGGATGTGTTGACCTCTGACCATGTCCTTGAAGTGTCGGAGGGCCAGGTGGATGGCCCTGAGCTCCAACCAGTTGATGTTGTGCCTTAGATCTGTTGGAGTCCACCGACCTTGGGCGATCTGGTTCTCCAGGTGGGCCCCCCAGCCAAAGAGGCTTGCGTCGGTGGTGAGCGTCATCCTTGGTGGATCTCTGAAGAGGCAGCCTCTGTTCAGAGCTGGGGACAGCCACCAGCGGAAGGATAGCAGCACCTGGGGTGATACTCGGATCTTGAAGGTCGTGTCGCTTGTCCCGGCCTTCTGATGTGGTAGCAGGAACCACTGGAGCTCCCTGGCGTGCAGTCGGGCCCAAGGGATGATCCCTATGCACGAGATGAACTTTCCCAGGAGCCTGGAAAGAAGAACTACAGGGACAGAGCGTGACTTGCGAACCTCATGAATCATCTTAACGATGCTGTCCTTGCGATCCTGAGAGAGGAAAACCTCCCCCATTACAGAGTCGATAATGGACCCTAGGTGAAGCAGCCTGGTGGAGGGCATGAGGTGGCTCTTCTCCAGGTTAATGGAGAACCCCAGGGATCTGAGAGTGTCGATGGTAGTATTCAGATCCCTTGCAGCCGAGGCAGAGGACCTGGCCAAGACGAGTATGTCATCAAGGTAGCAAAATAAACGGACAGGGAGGGAACGCAGGTGACCAGCAGCTGCAGCTAGCACTTTGGTGAAAGTCCTGGGAGCTGAGGCCAACCCAAAGGGCAGGGCTCTGTATTGGAAATGGTTCCCCTCATGGGAGAACCTCAGAAATTTACGGTGTTCCAGGGCGATCCTGATATGCAGGTATGCCTCTGTAAGGTCGATGGAGGCAAGGAAGTCGCCCGGCCGGATGCCCTCCAGGATGGATCTTAGAGAAGCCATCTTAAATTTACGGTATACCACCCTGGAGTTGAGTAACTTAAGGTCCAGGATGGCTCTCCAACCCCCCGAGCTTTTGGGCACTAGGAAGAGGTTTGAATAAAATCCTGACCCTTTTTCCCCCTCTGGGACCCTCTCAATGGCCCTGATGTCGAGGAGATGTTTCATGGCCTTGGCCTTAAGGGCCCTCTTGTTTGGGTCTGAGGAGGAGGTGAAGGTGCGGAACCTACTGGGAGGAAGGGAGCGGAACTCCAGGCGAAGCCCGAGCCTTACCGTCTGGAGAACCCACTCATCCGATGTGATACGCTCCCAGGCATCCACAAACATGGAGAGGCGACCGCCGATGGGGTGATCCGGGGTGGGATCACTTGAATCTGCGGAAAGGGCGACCGCCTCCTCCACGAAAGGGCTGCTTCCCCTGGTGTTGGCCCCTGAATCTGTTCTGAAACTGTCTATCCCCCTGCCTTTGAAATCTGGGGTTTTGGTACCTCTGGCCTTGGCTGTCCCCTTCAGGTGGTCTGTAGGAGGTCCTCCTAGGGTACGGTGCATGGCAGAAATCTGACCGCTTGTTCGTTGATGGGAGGATCTTCCACTTGTTCTTATCTTCCACAAGGAGAGGATCCAGCGCCATCCTGAATAACTTGTCCCCGGTGTAGTCTGCACTGGTTAGGTGCCACTTCATCTGGGATTCCGCCTGCCAGTGACGTAGCCAGAGTAGTCGCCTAGAAGACACTGAGGAAGACATAGCATGCGATGCATACTTTACCACGTCCAAGGTGGCGTCCGCTGAGAACTGCATTGCCGCAAGCATCTTGGAGATGTCCTGCAGGAGTCGCACTTCAGAGGCTGGAGTCCTGTCCCTCAGTTGCTCCAGCCACAGGACTGTGGACCTATTAAAAAAGGAGGCAGAGGCGGCCGCCCTGATAGCCCAGGTGATGGCCTGGAACGTCTTGCGCAGAACAATGTCTGCTCTCTTATCCTCAGGCTTGAGGCAATTAGCGGTGTCTCCTGCTACGACCGTTGAGGAAGATGCCAAGGTTGCCACCGGGTTATCCACTTCAGGAACCTGCAAGGCTTGGGCAAAGGCTTGGTTAAGATTATAAAACTTTCTTTCATTCCCCCCTGGGGTGGGAAAGGACCCTGGCTTTACCCACTGTGATTTGAGCACCTCCATAAACATATCTGGGGTGGGGATTTCCTCCTTAGCTATGGGGGGCCTATGAAAGGGCCCCTTCTTCCTCTTGCTTTTGCCCTTGCCCGAGGACTCAGTTGCTGGTTTGGGATCCGGGGGTGGATCCAGATCAGCTGTGGCTACTGCCTTGCGTAAAAGGGAGCTGAATAAGGAGGGGGGGAAAGGCCCGCTACAGTGGAATCCTCCTCCGCCTGGGGGTCTTCATCCTCCGAAAAACCCACATCCTTTAGTTCTCCTTCCTCGAGGTCGGATGCCTCACTAGCCGTGGATGGGGAGGGAGACCTGGCTTCCCTTGCAGCCGAGGTGCTAGGGCGATCGCTCTGTCCTCTGGGGGGCTCCTGGGGGGCCCTGCTCCTGGGAGCCTGCGGCTGCTGAGTTAAGCTAGAAGCCATAACCTGGGCCAGAGCTCTGGCAAACATGTCCTGAAAGCTGCTGGTTAGATCAGGCAGCACAGGCTGAAGCTCTGGTGGTTGGGAATATTCCCTGGGTTCAGGGGATAGAGGTGCTAGGCGAGGCCAGGCTGGGCTGGCTGCTCTGCGGCCAAAAGGATCTGCTCTCGAATCCAGTAAGGGAGCAGGGGAGAGAGGTGGAGAAAGGGAGCTGTGCCTTCTCAGAGATCCCCCTGGAGAGGCTGGGGATGGTGATCTGTGTGTAGCCCGGGCAGAGGCACTGCGTGGGGAGCGTGATCTGGGGGGAGAAGGGTTGATGGTCGCCCTGTACTCCCTGGCCGAGGCCCTGGTTGCTCTGGCCTCCTTCCTGGGGGATGGATTCTTGGGGGCCCTGGCTTTGTCCCTCCTAGATGGTGATCTGCCTCTGGGAGCAGGGGGGCTCGCTCTGGAGGGCCCTTCCTCTGGATCCGCCCCCCCCGGGGCTCTGGACCTAGAGTTCTTGCTCCTAGTCGCCTCCGCCATTACTCACGGTTTGTTGCTCACCCACGTGCTCCTTCTGCAGCCGGCTGTAAATAAATTCCCTTCCTAGGGATAGGATCCGCCGCTCTCTGATTGATTGCAGGCTCTGCTGCCGGCAGGCAAGGCCCTGAATTCTCCCCCCGGATCACCGGCGGGGCAGAGCAGAAAGGAAGCCTCTTCCGGCTTCCTACGGCCTCGTGAGCGCTTTCGGCATCGGAACGCTGTTTACGCGCTCCCACGTGCTCCTAAGATGGCGACGATTCAAAATGGCGACTGCTGGTGCCGTCTGGAGTCTCCTTCCTCCGCTGGAACCCTCTTCACAATTCTGGAAGGGTTCTGGGTTCTCCGGCTTCCCTGGACTCCTCCAATTGTAGCCTGGAAGTTTTTCTGTGATCCTGGGCTTTCCTGGGGCTTCCACCCCCTTTGGAAAAATCAGGTGGCCCTGCAGGGCTCTGCGCGCGCACACGCTGGCAAGCCGAGGCTTGAATGAGCGGCGTGGAGCACAGCAGAAGGCAGGTGAGGTCTCTTTAAGATGAAATTCCTTGCTGAGGCTTTGTTGAGAGTAAAAAACTCCTGAATCTCGGATAGAAAGGAGAGCAGGAAAAACACTCCATTCAGGCGGAAGATTGAGGTTAAAGTGGGTGGCCACCGGAGCGGCAGGAGGTGTGGCTTCCAAAGATTTCCTCAATCTCCAATAGGCAATCAGATTAGGTTAATACCCAATGGTTACTCCTCCCACACCTTCTCTTCGGAAACCACACCAGTTAGAAATGTTGGAAAAATATCTTAGGTTGAACTGTTCATCCCAAACTCAAAATGAAACATCTTTCCAATTTATGTACACACATTTTTTTTTCAATTTGCAACTTTTTTAGAAGTTGCAGTTAAAATCATGATACTAGAGATGCACAAAATAAAACAGAAGTGAAATGTGGAAGAAAATGCAATCAAGCACTTGTTTTTTTAAAGTGAAATTAATGTAACTTAAATATTTGCTTAAATCTCATCATTGGGATTCCCTATATATTTTTTTCTACAAAAACAGTTCAGAGCAACCTCACTGAACTTTCTGTAGAACAGGATACAGTTTATTTTTTCTTCCTGAAATTCTTTTCTTGCTAGCTCTGTATTGTATAAATGCAATTTTCTTGAAATAGAAAGGCAAAATATAGCAACAATGGAGATAGTTTTCAGATGAAAAATTGCAAAGGGGAAAGGGGTTCACATCCTCCCCATGGCATGTCCAATGTCCCCACAGCTCCTTTTTGAGGGGAAAAGAGATATGATCAATATCAAGAACATAATTTAGAAGAGGCTTAGAATCTTATTTAACTTGACCTTTCATGGATACACATTAGGGAACTATGAACTGCCGCAGCTATTTTTAACTATGGGTAGTCTTACCATAAAAAAGAATCATAGAGTTGGGAATGGCCATTAAGGGTTTATTTCCTGTTTTGTGCAGAAGTACAATTTAAAATATTCACAACTATTCTGTGTAAAATTCTCTTGTTTTGCTTGAACGCATCTAATTGTCTAAACAGCTGGTTCCACTATTGAACTGTTCTTACTCTTTGGAATTATAATTATAATTGAACAGAATTGAATGGGACCTTGGAGGTCTTCTGGTCTAACCTCCTGCTTAGGCAGGAAACCCTATACCACTTCAGACAAATGTTATCTAATCTCTTCTTAAAAACATCCAGTGTTGGAGCATTCACAACTTCTGGAGGCAAGTTGTTCCACTGATTAATTGTTCTAACTTTCAGGAAATTTCTCCTTAGTTCTAAGTTGCTTCTCTCCTTGATTAGTTTCCACCCATTGCTTCTTGTCCTGTACTCATGTGCTTTGGAGAATAGCTTGATTCCCTCTTCTTTGTGGCAGCCCTGAAATATTGGAACACTCCTATTATGTCACCCCTAGTCCTTCTTTTCATAAGACTAAACATATCCAGTTCAAACAACCGTTCTTTATATGTTTTATGTTTATTTTTTCCCCTAATATTCAGTGAAGGATAAATCGGATGGTTTGTTTAAAACATTTTTATCCCACCTTTATTTTTTTTAAAAAACTCAAGGTTAAATAACTCAAAATGCTTAACATTCCTTCCTATTCTGGTTTTCTCTACACCCATAACTGTGAGGTAGATTGAGCCAAAAGACAGAAATGGCAGATTATCTTAAACCATGTTCATGTTCTGCTTTCTGTCTTAAGGCAACATGCTCACAGAATAATTAAGATTTTATTTTATTTTGGAAAATCTTATCAATATGAAGTGGCAACTATTTGTGATATAATTAATTCTCATTACCCTACGAAGTGTGGTCAGTTCTGAATCAGAACCAAGCCCTCTGTGCTTAATCTAGAAGTAAGTTACCTGATAGTCTCCATCAAGCCTGGCCAATGGTAAAAGATTGTAGAAACTATAGTCTAAACTAGGTGGGGAAAGCATTAGATTGGCTACTTCTGGCATTCACCAATTCAGACGATTATAATCTGTGAGTAGAAGTAGTCTAGAGTCACAGGAGGGTGGGGCTCTTACATAGAGTGCAAAAAGATAGTTTGAAATCTTTGGTATGCTGGAAAAGGACAAAGGGAGACCTGCCCAGCAGTCCACAGGGTGTATCTAATAGTTATGCAAATAGTTGCTTTAGTCTGGCAAGAGTTGTTTTTTTAAAAAAATTCTACTTTATTTTACTCAGAAGTAAGTTAAACTACAAACTCAAAAAAGCCACAAAAACACAAAACAATCAAGACATTTTTTAAAAAGTGTATTGAAAAGAAAGCAAATGGCACACATGTTATCCCCTTAGTTGAATACTGATTAATACATTACTACAGCATTTGTTCCTATCCTTTGCAAAGCTCCCAAAATGTTTAAACATGGTAAATCTATATGCAAATTATTTACTTGTCTTCTATATGCTATGTTAAAGACAAACTAGTTAACAGGAAAAATAATAATAATAAAAAGACAAGGTTAAAGTTTGAAAACCTTCTGTTAACAAACTATTATTGTAATCAACTTGAAGAAAATTTACTATAGCATCTTATTTGTCCCAAATTGTCCCAAGAGTTAAGAGTAATTCATCCTGGATTAAATATTCAAGTTCATTTCTTTGTGCCAGGGGTGTCAAAATCAAGGCCCAGGGGGGACGGATCCGGCCCGCGGAGTAGTTAGATCTAGCCCTTAGGTCATTCCTAAGTCTTCCCATTCAAATCCAGGGAGTAGCAATGCCAGACAAGTAACTTTGGCAGCAAGATCAGCAGATTGTCAGCAAAAGAGAAAAAAAAAAGCCCCTTTCCATTCAACAGCCATCTTGGGAAATGCAAGATTTCTGTCTATACATAAACAACAATAAATAAATTACTCTGAAGTAATTACTCATGGTTTTTTTTTTATTCCTTGGCCAGATGTAGACATTTGCTAGAGGGCATATATAACCTTTTCAAAAATTTGTGGTATTTTCTCTTCCTTGAACTAGAGGACAGCGAGTACCTTATTGTGGCATTTCAGGTGTCAGCCCTATAGTGCAGGAGGTTCTAATTCTTACCTAAGAATTTAATACAGCCTTTTGTGCCCAACCAATATCTATCGGCTGCTAGGTAATTCACATATACTTTGTAATCCCATAGACAACTTACTCAATAATGCTTAGCTTTGGAGAAGGTGGACCATTTCATTGGACTCTGAATATATTTAAACACAAGCAAGTCACTGAGCTGGAAAATTGCAAATCTGCAATTTTATTTAAAAGGAAGGGGGATAACCCTATTCTTTTGAGACAGGATTGGAGACAGGAAGATAATTAATGGATCCTCACACAATACTGAAGAAAAAGCTGAAGCTTCAATAACCCAGTTAAATGTTGAGGAAAAGGTTGTTTCTAACAAATGAAGACAAATCAAAATAAGCTTTGTTAATTTCTCTAAAACATAAAGGCTACTGAAAACCATTTATTTCAGCCAAACCCAAGGAGTTCTCAGTTTTGATTTTTTAAAAATAATTCTTTAGACTATGCAAACTTAAGATCAGTGAAAGGAAATTATTGTGCTGCATTTCTGTCTGTGTCAAGGATTGGGTTGGTATCCATTAACACTAGTTGAACAAATGAAATGAATTTACAAATTATATTTATAGAAGCTTGTGCCTGCTAGGGTATGATTAAAAAAAAACATATATGTTTGCAGTTTGTAATATTCATACTACTGAAATTCAATCTTTGTATTTTAAATTGATCTAATCCATCAACAAAGTTGCATTTAGTTTCCTGCAGAAGAAACTGCAGTTAGGAACGAGGATGAGTAAGAAGCTAGTGAATGCTATCATTTTTTTCCTGCAAAATATTCCTCCACTCCGAATTGACTATTGAAAAGTGTGACCCATTGGGCATGAATGACTAGAAAGCAGAACAGCCAACAGTTGATAGAAAATGCATACAAAATACATTATATTAAATATTGAAAATGACATAAAAATGTATACCGATGTATTTTGGAGCTATGAAGATCCTCAAGAGTGACTCTTTTTCATGAGAAAAAGTGTCTAACTGAGGTGGCCAGCCTAGGCATTAGGATCTTATTTCTTCTTTTGCAAGATCACAGATCAAACACTTGAACACACTCATCTCTGAAGAGAGTTCTGCACCTTAGAACAATTCAAGATTCTGAACAGAAATAAATAAATATATGATGCACACTTTAGTAAAGAAATTTATGCAATGAATAAACATTTAAGCTTATATATAGGAAGCACCAGAAAGTTGCATTTCACAATTTTGCTTTGAATACATCATTTGAGTTGGGCTTCATATGATTAGACAGCTACTAATTATCTATTTTCCATTGGAGTTTCATGAAACAGTTCCATTTTATATCCTTAAGACCTATTCATAAAATATAGGTTACAGCCAAGCTAATAAAAACTATTCATTAGTTATTAGTGCTGCTGATAAAAAGAGCCGGATACCAATAGAAGAGGACGTATGTAGCTCAAGGTTGAATTGTGAAGTCATTGGTGCTGTCTGAGCTTGGTTGTTTGCTTGAAGACATTATGTCATCCAACTAGGTAACAATACCAGTGCTAGTGAATATGGGGTATACTGCCTAGAAGCAGCTTACTCTGCCAGTGTTGATAGGGATGTGGAAGCTTAGCATTGAGACAAGTCAGACATTAGATGGCTGTTTATCTCAGACACTTAGAAATAAATCATATTTACACACCCTTCAAAACAGCCAAACTCCAGAAAAAAACTAAGAAAGGAACAACAAGACGTCTTCTCCAGCATCCTAGATAAGCAGGGATTAACTCCAGACAAATAATCAAGCAGAAAATAATATCCTATCAAGGCAGAAATCCAAGCCAAACAGAAAACCATATTCCCACAAATTCTAGTAGGGTAAGCTGTTTATAAACAGGGAGCAAACTCACATTCACTAGCACTGATGATGTTTTCTAGACAGGCAATAAAATGCCTGCTAGCAAACAACCAGGCTTAGATAGCACCAAAGACTCCACAAGAGCCAGATAAGGTAATTCAATCACAATACTTTGTTCTTCTCACAATTTTGTCACCATCATCAGATTTCCCAAAGAATAAACACAAATAAAAAATAATGTGCTTTGATGTCTTTGTCCAGTATACAGATTCTCTACAGCTGTGAGTGGGCGTCCCATTTCTCTATAAGTAGCAAACCAAAACAGCCAAACTCCAGAAATGTTACAGAGACAATTTTCCTTTTGACATTTTCCTCATGGATTATTTCCAATGTAAAACTGTCCCTGATTATGGCCTGGAAGCTTTAATTGTAGTAGAAAAATCTATTTTATTTGGTGGGTGCTGACAGCAGTTGATGGACTAATTTATGTTGCATTCAGAACTAGTTGCTATTCTCAGAGTTAATCTAGGAGACTTTGGTGCAGGATGTAATTCCATAACTGCTGTCTCCATAAGCAAGGATTTAAAAAGCTGTGTTATAACATTCAGATATTAATCTTTCCCTTTTCCAAGCCTTCCTTACGCTGCCATTTAAAGCAGCATATCCAGCCTTATGGTGCCATCTGCTGCTCTGCAGGATTGGCTGGTTGGTTACTCTCTCTGTGGTTGATGCTAATGCAATAAAATGTTTGCTAAATAAAGGAGGGAAATGCTACCTTTATCCATTGGTCTGCGATTAGATCTGATATGAAATAAATAGAGCTCTTTATTCTGTAAGTGGCAAAATATAAATACCAGCCAATAGATTCTAAAACTGATCCTGTGGTCCATGACAACTAAAATGTAGGGGCCCTCTCTCTTACATTGCTTCCTGTTAATTTCTACCTATTCATTTTACTAAACTGTCTAGCTGAAATTTTCCTTTCCACACATGTTTGCATAGGAAGCAAAGTTTTTCTTTCTCTCTCTCTCTCTCTCTCTCTCTCTTTCTTTCTTTCTTTCTTTCTCCCTCTCTCCCTCCCCTTTTCCCTCCCTTTTTCCCAGGGAGAAATAAGATAATGCTTTCTTTTGTTCCTCATGTTTTAAGTGTAAAACATAAAAATCAGAACAGCCCCATTATGCTCCTTCTTGTATCTGGAAAACTGAATGAAATAGTCTGCAGCAGCAAGTAATTTCCAAATTACACAGAGATGTCCATGAAGTCACTAGATGTTGATCTCAGTTCCTCAGAGACTTTATCTCGACCCCAGTTCTTACAAATCTTAATATGAGTTTGCATCTAAGGCCAACCATCTTAAAAACTCATGAAAGAAATTAATCCTTCTTCACTGTAGTAAACAATCTGGAATATTTATCCAAGATATTCCAAGCACATGCAGCGAACTCAATTAGCCGTGGACAGACCAAAGAGAAGAAAACATAAATATAAATTTTCTCATACAATGCTCTTAGGAAATGCAGGCAGCCTGTGATATGATTGTTCTGAGCGTTAGATATATCCTGAAATACATATAGTAAAGGAAATTGCTGTGGAGCCAGTACTGGTGTTCCTTTTGGAACTAATTTTGTTAAATATTCTGGGAGGCCTTCAAAGGAAATGCCTGAATAACTGGTATGGTTGGAATTAAATGGGAAATTGCACACCAATTTTCTATATTGCCTGAAGGAACTGGCCAGCAGATGCTGCAGCATCAGTCTACAGGGTGATAACATTTAGAAAATAGCATAGAGGAGGAGGAGGAGGTGAAAGAAAAATTGAGAGAAATGCTTGCACATAGTAATCAAATCCTTCCTTCCTTCCTTCCTTCCTTCCTTCCTTCCTTCCTTCCTTCCTTCCTTCCTTCCTTCTTGTCTGCCTGCCTACCTACCTGCCTGCTTGTTAAAACCTGCTATCACTAATATCACTGATATTTATAGCTTGTAAAATGACAAAACTCTGATATCATTGTGATGGACATGAAAATACATTATTATGGTTCATTGCACAGTCACTCAGATGTATTTGGCATTTTTCTCCACCTGTTGAGTCCTCCCCAAGGACTTTGGGTAGGGAGATGTTCTTGTCTGATGGTGATAAAGGTATCTTCACAGGATGTAAGCCGTTCCAAGTAAAGTTATCTTCTGCAATTGACTGATGGGGATTTTGTCAATGATGATGGAATTCAAGTGGTGCTCCAGTTGTTTTAGGATTACACCCAACCTTTCACTATTGGTACTATCTTCTATCTATCTAGATCTTTTTCATCTTTCTTATTGACAATTGCTAAATCTAGGGTATTATGTGCAGGGACTGTCTGTTTGAATTCTAAAGTCCCAGAGTACTTTAGTTTACTCATATTCTATTACTTTGTTCCTCTATGGTCCCAGTTCCTCCTCCTCCTCCCCCAGCCCCCCCTCCTCCTCCTCCTCCTCCTCCCCCCTCTGCAAACTGAACTGGAAATAACCCACAGTAAATTTCCAACACATTTCACATCAGTGTCTTCCCTTGCACTTAAACCATATTTAAATTCATATTTTGTGGCATTTAAATGTTGGCAAGAACTGTGTTACATTTCAATCCTGATCAGAAGCCACCATAGTTGTGGTGTTATGTTTCAAGACAGGTACATTAAAACCAACACACATCTGTCATAGATAGTTTAGCACTGAGACCCATGGATGAAACAAAGCAAAGAGAAAATCACTCCAGGCAAATCCATTAAAAGTTTCCTTTTGGAGGTCAGTATGACCTTATATTATTGTTATAAATTTGATGATCCCAATCTCCCTGAAATGAAATGATAAACTCAACATAAATTCATTGTGAATATTTGGGAAAGATTAACAAGCGTAGTCCAGCATTATTAAATTTAACAACAACAACAAAAGAGAAAGAAATAAAGAAAGAAAAGACACCTTAAAATGGCCTGACTCTCCTGTGAACAGTACTCAGCTAATATACTATTTGTAGGCACAAAAGATAAAATGGCTTTGATGCTTATGAATTGCTATTGTCAAAGCTGTACAAGCAAAGTACAGTACACGGCATGTATATACACAAACGCCCCAACTTCATCTTTAAAACATGGCAGAGAACTTAACAAGTGATAACTTCAGATAAAGCCACTGTTGGGTCAAAGAATGAATTAAAGAATATTGCTTTTAGTCTGGACTTGAAAGCATTCAGAGACAATATTCTAAATCTCTACTCGCAGAATATTCAGGGTAGCCATGGAAGAAGCACTTAAATGCAATCTCTTTCAGCAGTAGATTTATAATGATATTCCTCTATAGCATTTGCATATTATAAAAAAAATCAGGCATGGACAGTAAGGAGATAATATCTCAGCTGGATACACCAATCCTAGAAGACAGATCAAAATTAGGAATACTTTCAATCCTCACAACAAAAGCCCCAAAATGCTGCAATGGTCCCAGAAAGTACCTGTCTCCATTTCCTGCCATCTGACTTTGGAGTTTCTTCCCTGTGCATGGTTTACTTTCCCCATTAGTCCATGCTATTCATCCTATCATTTCATCCAAACTCCTAAACACAGAATTTCCTTTGCTTCAGAGTTCTGTGAGGAGGGGCAGACCTTGAAGCTGATGCTTGTTCTACAGGAATATGGTTCTAAGCATATGCTGATGGAAGATATCAAAAGGACCTTGAGGTCACAAAAGTGGCGATATTGCCTTAATGACAGTCTAATGTTTGGCAAGAACCAAGTCCTTGTTCAAAAGAATATCAAGTTACGTATAGGGCATAGGGGATGTCCTTGAAGGACAAGTGGGAAAACATTACCACGGCGATGGTCAGAGAAGTGGGTTTGAGCTCAGGCCAAAAAAGTAACTTAAGAAAATGTCTCAGACAAGCCCCTCTCTAGTTCCCACTAAGATAAAGTGAGGGAGGATGAAGTACATTCAGACTTGCAAACTTCCGTTACTATAACTCTTACAATAAAAGTAATCCTGATCTATACAGCATTGGTTTTTCAGTCTGGTCTAATTTGTTGGGCTCACAGATTAGATTTTTTATAAACTTCCTTTTATAAATTAGAAAAGAGAGGTGGTTTGCATATGTCACCAAATGGAGTGAATGTTTATACCCACATACAGAGTTGGGCATCACATAATGTAACAACTGGTTTTCCCAGAACCAAAAATGTGAGCGTGCGGGCATGTGCATGCCTTCTGTGCATACACCAAAACCATGATGGCATAGTGCCGGGGTGGGTGGATGTGCCCAATCACTGGTTGGAACTACTGGTTCACTCAAACCAGTCTGAACCAGCAGCAACCCCCCTCTGCCCCTGTAGCCACGTTCTTTTAATAGAATTGTTCAAAAAATTTGGTACTCCTACTTAGTGAAATGTAGAGGACGAGAAGAAGTGAATGCAAATATTTTCTCCATATCTCTTGGCTGCATCCCTTGTCATCACCCACTGACTATTAATGAGAAAGATGACAAGTATTTTTTTCTCATTATTGCCAAAAGTACAATTGATAGGTGCCATTGTCAATGGGAATTTGATGAGCAGACAGAGTATCACTTCCCCTCATCTTGCCACACATGTTTAATAAACATATAGGATGAAAATATCTGAAGAAGAGTCCTCTTCATTGCCATCATTTTATGAGTGATCTACTCATCAATCAGAAATTCCCCACATGGTTTTCATTGTTCAATGTACATTAAAAGTCTTGTTTTAGATATCCTGAAATATCAAAATATGTCAGAATGGCTAAAGTCATCCTGTGAAGTTTATGAGTTTGCCAAATACTAATCTGTTTCTGGTATCAGTCAATGGCCACGAGATTTATTTCTTATGCTGTTTTTCTTTATATCCTGTTCACAACCAGTCAGGACTAATATATCATGTAGCTCAACTTCAAACATATAGTCCATGAGAGGATTGTTTGGTTTTATATTTGAGAGGAAAGCAGAAGATAAATGGGAGCTACCACAGCAGTATAAAGCAAGGGCAACTTTATGGCCATTGCACCATTATTTATTTATTTATTTATTTATTTATTTTTAAATTTTATTTGTCACCTATCTCCCCATAGGGCTACTCTGGGCAGCTTACCATCGTAAAAACAAAGAAATGTAAAGAAATGTAAACAAAACAGAAGTAAAGTAACAGATCAATGAAACAATGAAAAAGAAAACAGCAAGAATACATGAATCCCAACAGCCTCCTCCAGCATGGAAATCCCTCATTGTGTCCCTAGGCCAACAGACCCAGATCTTCAGGTTCCTAGGAAGGTCAGGGCAGATCATATCTTGGAGCCTCTTCTTCTGAATCCTAATAGCCAGAGTTCTTTGACAGATAGAATCTGCAGTAGGTCCTCTCTGCTGATACAAGTAGGATGGGGTTATTCTAGCGGGATGAGACAGTTTATCAGGTAGCCTGCACCTATGCCATTAAGGACTTTAAAAGTCATAATTAACACATTGAATTTCAGCTGGAAGCAGACCAGTAACCATTGCAGTTCATGGAGTAGAGATGTAATATGGACCACTCTAGGGATTCTAAAAATTGTTCTCATTTTGTATTAACGAAGCTTCTGAATGGATTTCAAGGGTAGTTCCATGTAGAGCACATTGCAATAGTCCAGACAAGAGATGACTGGGGAATAAGTAACTGAGTGTAGGGATCCAGGATCCAGGTAAGATTGCAGCTAGTACAACAACAAGAGATGTGCAAAATCTCTCCTAGTCACAACCTCTGCTTTTTAAACAAGACACCTGAGTCCAGGAGGAACCCCAAGTTGCAAATTGGATCTGAATGGCATAGTGTCATTGTCAACTAAGGATGACAAAAACTCAGATCCTGAGGCTCCATGCACCCAAACCACTCAGCCTTTCCAGGGTTCAGTTGAAGTCTGTTGCCCCCCCCCCCCCATCCAGTCCCTACAGCCTCGAGGCAACGCAAGAGGGCAGAAACAGCATCATTCAGGTCATCCAAAGTAGAAGTATAAAGCTGAGTACCATCAGCATATTGATGATCTCAATCCATGGTGATGAATGATCTTACCCAAAGGCTTCATGTAGATGTTAAAGAGGAGAGGAGAGAGTACCAAACCCTGCAAAACACCACAAGTGAGCAGTCAGGGCTAATCTCATTCCTTATTAATGCTGATTTGGACCAACCTTGGAGAAAAGAGCTGAATCAGTGCAAATTATCCATGATATATGATGACATAATTCTATGCATTGACTATGTACGTGCTGGATGCTGTGTATAAAACATGAAATTCCTATTCTACTCTTAATACATTTCTATTCTCATTTTTAGAGCTTTTAATGTGTGTCTTGAACAGTAGGTATCTTCCAAGTGTGTTTTTTTCCCCTCATAACTTGTTAGTACTATACAAAGAAAATATTCTGCAGGGTCCAATCTGAGTCGGTCACTGGGACCAGAGGTTTTGTCTTCCAAGCTTTTGAAATCATGCTGGAGCCTATCTTCAAGAAACTTCTCTCTAGCAGAGTGTGTGCTGTTGTAACACAGTTGACTAGGGAGAGGTTCCCTGAAGATGGGTTCTAGCACGAGTTGAAAATATTGGAAGATAAAGCCTCTGGTCCCAGGGACTGACCCAGATTGGACCCTGCAACATTATCTTGGGACACGTAAATTCACCTTCATTCATGAGAAAATATTTTGGCTACTTCTGAGGGCAGAATTCTAAGATGCCATTATCCTGAACATTTTTGCATCATTTAGATTGCATCAGTGATGGGTTCATGAAATTGATTATGAAGGAACCAAATTAATCTCCAAAACTGAACACTTCAACAAGAGAATAATTATGGAAGCCATCTAAATAGAGAAACACCCCCACAAAATGAATAAACGTGATGATACCTCCCACCTACAAGACATCTGAAAACTAGCCCTAGTCAACAAACAAATCCCAGCCACAAAAACTGACACTGGACCCAGAACAACACAGGATGCCACCACCAATCACCCTCACCAGACTCAAACCCAAACCCATCCCATAAACGAAATTCAACCACCATCCAGAAGACAAACCACGGTGGTATCACCAACTGCTGCACCCCCCTCTGACCCCCACAGAAAGCAAACTGACATACACCATGAACACATGGCCAGATCACAAACTCAGAGCCAAACCAAAACCCAGGATGTTACATCACAGCCATCTGCTCAGGACATTACATCACATAACTCAGGAGGTTACAATGCAAAGGCTCAGGATGTTACAATGCAGCCAACCTCCCAGGATGTTGCAGCACAGGACTCAGGATATCACTACACTAGAGCTCTGGATGTCATCACACAGCCCATTACCCAGATCATTACAACACAAAAGACTAATGGTCACATAGCTAGTACCTCAGCCACATAGGATTTTATGAAACAGCTGACTAATCTGCATACATCAACTCCATCAACTAACCAAGATTTAACAACACAGCCAAACAACCCCCTTACAGCAACAAAACCAGCCTTCCACACACCCTACGAATATTTATAGAAAGACGGCATCTCCAATCACGCTTTGCTCACACAAGCACAAAGCCAAAGGCACCAGCCTGAAGATGACGAGTGGGACCTCGTTGAAATGTCACCAAGATACTCTCAATCTTACATGGGAAAAGACCCAAATATGCCAAGACCTGCATACCTGTACCCGTTCAAATCTACGAAAACATATACGTATGTGTATATCTATCTATCTATCTATCTATCTATCTGTCTGTCTGTCTGTCTGTCTGTCTGTCTGTCTGTCTGTCTGTCTGTCTGTCTGTCTATCTATCTGTAGTGGGTTTCAATTTTTTTCAGAACCTCTTCTGTAGGTGTGGCCTGCTTTGTGGGAGTGGCTTGGCAGTCATGTGACTGGGTGGGCATGGCAAACTTGTAAAATGTGGTGAAACTCACTTAATAACGCTCTTGCTTAGCAACCAAAATGAAACTCTGGCACTGAAGTGTTCAAGTCTTAAAGCTGTCAAGTTACAAGACCCTTGCTAACCCTTTAGAAACCCCCCTCAAGGGTGTTCAAACTTGACAGCTTTAAGACTTGTGGATTTCAACTCCCAGAATTCTTCCTCCAGTCATGTTGGCTCAGGAACTCCGGCATTGAAGTGTGCAAGTCTTAAAGCTGTCAAGTTACAAGACCCTTGCACCCCTAACCCTTTAGAAAAAAACCCCAGGGAGGCTCAAACGTGACAGCTTTAAGACTTTAAGGTTAAGATAGGACTCTTAGAGGTGGGCGGGGTGATTGGTGAGCCAGTCAGTCAGTGAGCGGCGGGTGGGGCAAACGTGGTGTGGACGGGTGGGGGAGGGAGAATTGGTTCTAAATGGCATGATAGATTTGTGGAACCTCTTTTATAGAAGAGGTTAGAACTGGCAGCAACCCACCCCTGGTACATATATACGTATGTATGTATGCACTGTGTGTCTGTCTGTTTGTCTGTATTCATTCATTCATTCGTTCCATTTTTTATTTGGCTTGAGAAAATCTATTGTCAGTAGAACAACAGACAGTCCTCTATTGAGCTAATGAAACTATCTTAGAATGACTTTGTTTTGATATTCTCTTGAGATTTCCCCCCCCCCCTAGTTCCCTCAATAAAGTGCACCAATATAATGTATCATTTCCCCCCCTCTCATACACATATAAACATGTATATTGTCTTCATGAATATTAATCAAGTTGACCTTTGTAAGTACAGTTCTACCTTGGTACTCATTGTTAATTGGTTCTGGGAGGCATGACAGATACTTCTACTTGAATACTGAACAAATGATGAGCACAGGGACAAGGGATTCTGTTATTCCTGTGAATTTATAAAAATCTTCTCTCTCTCTCTCTCTCTCTCTCTCTCTCTCTCTCTCTCTCTCTCTCTCTCTCTCTCTCTCTCTCTCCCTCCCTCCCCCTCCCTCCCTCCCTCCCTCCCTCCCTCCCTCTCTCTCTCTCTCTTGTTGCTCTGGTTAAATTATCATAAATGCAGCAGTTAAATAATGTTGTCTCAGTTACTAATGTGATCCTGGATGCTTGTTATTTTGGACTCAGAAACTGGTTACACTTCAATGCTTTTAATCTCCATCTGTGCAGGACAGTGTTTTGAATCGATTCCAAAGGCTAATGCTTTCTGTTGTTTCTGCTGCTGCCACCACTGCTGGATTCTCAGGGTTTCTGGTGACTCTCAATGACACAACAACAAAGGGAAATATGTATCTTTTGTTGTAGCATACAAGGAAATGTGGTAAAAATGAAATTTACATACCAAGGCTGCAAAACAACAATAACACCAAACTATTGTAAGGTCTATATTCTCTGATTAAAAGTTGGAAACCCAGAAAAAAGGGAAACCCAAATTATTGGAGCAAAGGAAACATCTATATTAGAGTGTTGATTTTTAGTAACTATGCAGATATTGTCTAGAATGACCTATGCTTGATTTGGTCCTACAGGTATTTTAATGATGCATTCATCACCACAGTAAGAGCCTGCAGCTTCCTGTTGGATAGCTTCTTTCCTTTCCATCCATCTTTCCTAACTTTATAGACTTCTCAAAACATCTAGGTCTTTGCATCATTTATCTAAGATATGATAATGTAAACCTAGTCACTTGTCTTATCGTGAGAACTCTGGATTGATTAACACTATCATTCCTTTATTTGTTTTCCTCATGATCCATGGTACTCATCTTCAGTGCCAAAATTCAAAAGCATCAATACTCATCCCATCCCTCTTTTTCAAAGTTCAGTTAATAAGTTTGCAACAAGATCCAGAAAATTCATGGAATTAAAATTTGTTATGTAAATTTTCCCCATCAGTTGCACTGATAAGAAAATTTTGTTGAATTTCTCCTTTCCACAAAGATCCTCTGTGTTTGTGTGTGTGTTTATATCACCCTTGTCTGATATGCAAAATAACAATAATGTTAATATTCAGAAGACTTCCTACACGCACACGCACACACACACACACTTACTTTCTTTTCCTACCCTTAATTTCCAGTGCAAATGAGGAAGGAAAATATTCCCACAGATCTCCAATGAAAACATCCATTTATGTATTTGAGAAGTTATTAAAAGTTCATTCTTGATAGGTGAGCCTATGGAGGGGAGGAAGAAGGGGACAGAATAAAGACAGAAATGCAAAAGTCAGACTTTCTTAGAATGGAGACCAAAAATTGCTGACCTTTTCACTTGGTAGCTTTCTGTCTTTGATGCACTTCCTTATCATCTTGTCTCTGAAAAAAAAATTACTGCTTTACAAGGGGCGACAGCACCAATAAGTCAAGGAAGACTTGGCTTCAGTTTTTCACTGGAGGGTGAATGTCACATGATAATTGGAGGCTTTGTACTAGCTTGACAGAAACCTTTGAATACTCTGAGAGGCCAAGAGAAAGAAGAACTTTTTGTGAAGGGGGAACAGGAAAGAGATACAAGTCTACGAAACTTGAAATTGCCCCTAGGAATGCATTCTAGCTCTTTTTTTTCATCCTTATAGCAACATGCCTGTTTCCAATATCGCCAGGAATCTACCATGCCTGCCCTACAACCCCTATCATCCATCACCATTGACCATGAAAGGGAATCAAATATTTTAAAGAAGGTTTAAGGATTCTTACCACCTGACCTAAGCATGTCCAGGTTATCTCAGCCTATTTTAGGAAGGTGACCTGCAATAGCCCTGAGTGAAAAATAGTGTCTTCCCCTCTCCACTGGCACAGGCAAAGCAATCTACTGTGCTTTATTCCATCCTACACAAATTCCTCCCTTGCAAGTGGCTAATATATGCCATGGAAGGCACATCCCTGGTCTCTACTATCTTTGTTAGTTATAGTGGTATTTCAGTGGTCATCATTAATTGGTTCTGGGAGATGCAATGAATACAAAAAACAATGAGTACCAAAACATTCTTCCCATAAGGAATAATGTAATGAGTCATAAGGCAGTTGACACTGACAAATTCTAGCTTATGCATTGAGTACCAAACAAACAATGAGTACTGGGACAAATATTTCAGGTCAAAATGTGTTGAGTACCAAATTAGATGAGTTTCAAAACAGTTGAGTACCAAAATACCATTGTATTTCAGACTAGGGTGCTGACTGGCTGCCTTCGATGAAAGGCTGGAACTTTGTATTTATTTATATATTTTCTAAAGGTTCGCTAGAGAAATGCAGGACATTTTTTTTCTTCTTTAATTGGGTGAACCTAACAGTTGAATGGCTCATTAATCACAGTATGAGCTGAGGACAAGTTCACGTAATCAAAGATAATCAAAGGAACTGGCAATACGTTGTAAGAAGAAAGTGGTGTATTGATAATGAAGGAGGCGGCGGCAGAATGTCTTAATCATCATCATCTTTCAGGGGAAACAAATCCCTAGTTGGCCCTCATTGTGCTGTTAGTGGAAGAAAGGAACTATGGCTTAGAGAAGGGTAAAAACCTAAGGGTATCCTTAGCTGATGTAAACAAATTCATGTCTCCAAGACCAGAGGAATTAAATCCTTGGATACAGGGGTGGGCTTCAAAAATTTCAGCAATGGGTTCTCTGCTGGGTTGCTGGGTGGGTGTGAGCATGGTGGGCATGGCCCATTTGGCCTCCTGCACCACAGCAAGGGTGGGGGGCGTAGGATTTCCTCAAGCCTCTGGGAAGGTGAAAACTGCTTCGCCCAGGCTCTGGAAGCCCTCCAGAGGCCCTTTGGAGTCAGAAATGGGTCTGTTTCCAGCCTTCAGGAACTTCTGAGAGGTCATTTCCCCCCCTCTCTGAGCCTCCGTGTGGGTCCTGCACTTACCTCACATCCAAAACGGGCCATGTGGAGACGCCTAGGAGGGGCAGGATAGGTGGGTGGGGTCAGCCAGGGGTGGGATTTGGAGGTTCTCTGAACCAGCTATAACCTTAGTTGTGGGGTCTCCCGAACCTGAGCGAACCTATAGCAGTCCACCCTACTGGATATTGAAGAAATTAGCAGAGGACATAGTAGAACCAGTATTCCCTTTGTGAACTCCTGAAGAATGGGTGAAGTCTCAGAAGACTGGACCACCAATGTTTCTCCATCTTCAAAAAAAAAAAAAAAAGGAAGCAGGAGGACTTGGGAAATTACAGGCCTATAAGTTTCATGTCTATACTAGACAAGGCTCGGAAACATATTATTAAATTAGTTTTATATGTATTAAATTCATATGTTGCCCAGAGTTGCTTAGACGGTGAGATGGGTGGCATATAAATTTAATAAATAGAACAAAATAAAATAAAATGTTGCATATTTATTACACATTGATGAGATTTAATAGAGAAAAGTGCAGAGGGCTTGGACCTGAGAGAATAAAACTTAAGAGACACAATTATATGGAAGATCTTCTTTGGCAGTGGTACATGTGGAAGGAATTTGACTATTCTAGTAAATCCCAAATTGATCATGAGCCAAAGATATGCTGCAACTGCTAAAATGCTTGGTCTTTAATTGAAATACCGTGCCTAGTTCTTAGCCACCACAGTTTAAAAAGGACATCAACAAACGGAACCAACTACCTTGCTCAAAACTTAACTACATGGCTCAGAATCTGGTAATCTTCATATCTACCTTCTCCCATTGCTTCTGCTTGTCCAATAAGATTAGATAGAACATGATCCCCTCTGAGAAAGACTATTAAGGCATGGATTTTTCAACAGGACTTGGGTTGGATTCCAGCTTGAAGATAAAGTTTACTTAATTGGATCTTTGTATTATTCCTTGTCAGAGAAATGTAATTTGTTCTTTTTATTATATATGTCTTTAACTTTAATCACAAAATAAGGTATGCATACTTCTTAGAGCTTGGGATAATTGGAGCCTAGTCAGATATAGATAGATAGATAGATAGATAGATAGATAGATAGATAGATAGATAGATAGATAGATAGATAGATAGATAGATAGATAGATAGATAGATAGATAGATAGATATGTAGGTAGGCAGGTAGGCAGGTAGGCAGGTAGGCAGGTAGGCAGGTAGGCAGGTAGACAGGCAGGTAGGCAAGCAGACATGCGTGTGTGTGTGTGTGTGTGTGTGTGAGAGAGAGAGAGAGAGAGAGAGAGAGAGAGAGAGAAAGGTGGTGGTGGTGGTGGTGATGATGATGATAGGCAGGCAGGCAGGCAGGCAGGCAGGCAGGCAGGCAGGCAGGCAGGCAGGCAGGCAGGCAGGCAGAGATAGACAGAGACAAAACAAACGAACTGGAGTTCAGAGGAAGTTTACCAAGATGACAAAGAGATTGAAAACTAAGTTATTTCCGCAATGGCTAAAGGAACTGAATTTCTTTACTTCATATGCCTGAAGAAGATATAATAGCAGAGATTTAATGGGATTGTCATATAAAGGACAAAGTGCTCTCTATTGCCCTGGATCAAAGGGTCAGAACCATGGGCTGAATCTATAGGGCAGTTAGATTCAGATCAGACATTCAGAGGAATATCCTGGTGATAAGAGCTAGCAAGCTATGGAAAATGTTACTCATAAAGTGATGTGTTCCCCTTCAATAAATCTTAAATAGAGGCTGAATATCTATATGAAATTCTTTAGTAAAAAGCTTGGACTAGATGACCTTTGAGGTCCCTTCCAAAGTTATGATTGTATCATTCAGTGAATATAGTTGACTTATATTCAATTGTTCTCCAAGACAACTGTTTATCCTCATAAAGTTACTTGAGAATTGATGTCTGCATATAAGCAGATAAAAATATGTAGGAGAAGATATTGATTGTCACAATGCCTCTGGGTTTCTACAATTTCTCTTTGAGTGAAAGGAATTTGAGATACAATAAGTAACACTAGCTAGCTTTTAAAAAAAAGCAAAGTTCCCCCACCATCTCCACAGCGTTGATTTAACAGATTGCTTTAAAGGTCACATTTACATGCTCCATGCCTTTGGGGTGTACCTGACTTTTTTGAACTTATAAATTCTTAGACCAGTTGATTGTTCAGGTGCCCCAGCATTATTCTGTAAATTATGCTCTCATTTTCAAAAGTTCTACTCAACTGTGGCAATCACAAAGTTTATGAAGAATGAGAGGTTAAAGAAATCAACCATTGAGTGTTGCATCATTAAGTTGGGCCGGAAAACTGCACCTAAGAAAGAAGGGATACAAGATTAGAACATCGGCTCACAATAATTTCCAATGATTTTAAATGATTTAACAAAACAAAATGTAAGAGTCAATCATAATGTGGGAAAATCATATCCTCAATACTGCTAACTTCTAGCAAGAACATGCCAAGAGAAGCTGTGATTATTAAAGTAGTGATATAATTGCTAGCAGATTGGAGGGTTTTATTGGCTGGAAGAGGGAAGCCACTCCACTTAGGAAATCTTATTTTTCAAGAAAGTCACTTCTCATTTAACATATACAGTATAATTGAAATTCCAACAAGATAATAAATATTCTGATTGTTCAGTGGGATCGCATGGAAGCTTTTCTACTTGACTGGAACTTACATGATGTCATGCCATAATGCTATGCTTTATAGTACATACGAGGTAAATGTTTTGTTGTTTAATGTGAGAAAAGCCACAGCTAAATAGTAGAGAAGGCTTTAATCACTGGGCAACTTCAGTTTCAACAACCAGGTAACAGATTTAGTATTCTAAAAGATTTTCAAAGAGTGTTTCTGACAATGTTCATTAATAATAACAATAATTTAGCCTTCTCCAACTTGATGACTTTCAGATGTATGGTGCTATTCTTTTCATACTTATTAGGCAAGATATGAATTGGAATCTGGTATATCTGGAGAGTGCATGATTCAGTATATAGTATATTGGATATCTTTCATCTCTGTTACAGGCATAGCACCAGCACAGTGAGATTCATTCTACTTAGGCACCACAGAATCATTTTTTTCTGATTCTGCACAAGTAGCCCATGCATGGTATTGTGTATACTGTAAGTAGAACACTACAGTATTAGGGTGTATAGAAGATCAGCACACCCCCTCCTCTCAATAGCTTCATCTTCTTTCCTTGTTGCCTTGATACATGTTGCATTCTATTGCCAGTGACATTCTTTATTATACCGGTATGTAGAGCCCCCATCTTTCTAGCCATTTGGACGACACTAAAAAGTTGGGTTTTCCCCTAAGGATTGAACTAGGGTTAGGCTTGAGCCCAGTAAATGTAATTTGAGAATATTGTTTTATGGCACTGGAAGTTTCTTTTTTTTTAATACTAGTTTTTTCCTAGTGCAACTTTATGATGCAAGCTCTATCTCTTTTGTGCATGCATTTGTGTTCACTCCCTTGTCTCCTTCCCACTGCACCAAGGCTTGACTTCGGGAGCACTCTCCCTTTGGCTCTCACCACTGCTCCAGGCCTCAGGCACCTCTCTGTGCCCTGCTCGAAGTCAGAACCCTGTCCAGGGTCCTCCACATCTTCCAGAGCCGACGCATAGGGCCCCTCACTGTCAGAGTCTGGTGGCAGCTCCAACAGCTCCTGCTGGGCCACAACACATATGTAACTGACAGATGTACAAAATAGGAAAAGCTTAAAGTATATTATTGTGTCCACCATCTTGCAATTTTGCTACTCTTGTGAATGCCATTAGGACAAGGGACTGCAGCAGCCAAAGAAGCTCATAAAATCCTTGGTTATATAAACAGAGGCATAGCATAAAAATCACATGAATTATTACTATCACCTTATAAGACCTTAGTAAGACTACACTTGGAATAGAGGATCCAGTTTCGGTCACCACAAAAAAAAAAATGTTGACTTTGGAAGAAGTCCAGAAAAGAGCAACTAATAAGATTAAAAGCCTAGAGACTAAAACATATGAAGAAAGGTTGCAGGAACTGGGTATGGCTAGTCTGGAGAAAAGAAGAATAGCACTGACATGATAGCAGTGTTCCACTTTCTCAGGGGCTGCCACAAAGAAGAGAGAGTCAAGCTATTCTCCAAAGCACCTGAGGGCAGAACAAGAAGCATGGGTGGAAACTAATCAAGGAGAGAAGCAACCTGGAATTAAAGAGAAACTTCCAAACAGTCAGAACAAGTAACCAGTGGAACAGCTTGTCTTCAGAAGTTGTGGGTGCTTCATCGCTGGAGGTTTTAAAGAAGAGACTGGACAGTCCCTTGTCTGAAATGACATAATGTCTCCTTCTTGAATGGTGATTGGAATTAGAAGACCTCCAAGGTCCCTTACAGCTCTATTCTGATTGAAGGTCTTCATTTCCTATGTAAGCAGCTGGGTAAAGAGATCTTGTCAATGGAAAGCTATTCAGTCATTATACCATGCACTTTCAGAACTGCATGGGCAAATGGCAGAGCTAAATTTCTATTTACCCTCTGTCTTGGGCAAGTGCAAGTTTAGCTACTCCTTTTTGTATGAACAGTCCAATGGAAGGACCCTACCCCTTCAAAGCCCATGGCTCTCTGATTTGGTGGACACAACTAAAAA
The DNA here is from genome assembly GCF_051295495.1 of Thamnophis sirtalis. NCBI lineage: Eukaryota > Metazoa > Chordata > Lepidosauria > Squamata > Natricidae > Thamnophis > Thamnophis sirtalis. Next base: position 74,560,862 of record NW_028261386.1, on the reverse strand, counting down.
CACCACAAGCACTGATACCAGCTGGAAGATGTAACAGATGAAGACAGGGGAGCCAGATCCTGACTCACCAAGTCTCCAATTCCAAAAATCAGTTGATGTGTGAGATCAGAGACCAGGGGACTTTTAAAAAGTCAACTATTCCAAATATTTAAAGTGATGATGATTGAAGACACGAAATTAAGGCACATCTGCTACCTGGAAGAACAACTAGGACAAATCTAGATAAAATATTGAAGTCAAGCTATACTGCCCTGATAGCAAAAGCACATATTGTCAAGATCATGGTTTATCAATTTATAATATTAGGATGTGAAAGCCGGATCTTCAGAGGGCTGAACAAAGAAAAAAATGATGTCTTAACATTGGGGTGCTAGAGAAAATTATTGAGAATATGAGAATCAGAATAACTAGTTATTCAGTACCAGTAAATCCAAAGTGCTTTATAGAAGCACTAATAATAAATCTAAAGATTAGTCTCCCTCTAAAAAAATATTTTGAAATGTTAATGCTATCATTTTAAATACTGTTTTTATATTTAGCATTTTATTGAACACCACCCAGAGACCTTCTTTGGAGGGTAATGGTCAGTTGACAAATGTGATCAATCAATCAACAGTCTAAGAATATGCAAAGGAAAGGGAGACATTGAAAGCAAATTGATGCTTGGAAACAATTGAAAAAGCTACCAACTGAAGGCAAGATAGTTAAGTGTTATCACTGACCACACATGCATGAGCTGATATGGACTCAGAGTAGCAGTTACTAAAAGACAATTCTAAAAAATGGGATCCATCAGATAAGAAAGAGTCAGAAGTAACAATATGGGGCAAGGAAACAACAATATGGGCTGAGGACCAGATCATGAGGATCTCTCTCTCTCTCCCCCCATCTCTTTCTCTCTCTCTCTCTCTCTCTCTCTCTCTCTCTCTCTCTCTCTCTCTCTCTCTCTCTCTCTCTCTCTCTCTCTCTCTCTCTCTCTCTCTCTCTCTCTCTCTCTCTCTCTCTCTCTCTCTCACACACACACACACACACACACACACACACACACACACACGGAGAGAGAGGCCACCATGGTTAGATTCAAGGGGGGGGGGAAGACACTCAGCCCTGCAAATTCCATTACATTAAATATATGTCAAAAAAAGGTCCTTGTAGAACTAATTTCTTCTTAGCTGTACACAAGCAACTTCAAAGTCTCTTCCATTTCACATTATCAGTAACAGAAAGCATCATTCCCTATACAATGTGCTTTATTAATTGAAACACATTTTGCTGAATGCAAATCTCAGTTTTTCAAAACCAACACATAGTTAATATCCCTCCTTTCCTTTCTCCATCTCTAATGGTACATATGTCAAAGTTCTCACACATCTTCAGTTAAATTTTATTGGCCAGCCTCCCAAGAGGCCTTATTGAAGATTACATCTCTCCAATTTATTATTTCCTGTTCATTTCTCTTTTGCAGAATAGCTAAACCTGTGAATACATTATCAAAAGGGATTTGGGGGAAAGATATTTAATCTTCAAGAGATTAAAAAGAAATGATATGGGTGACACACAATTATTATTTTTATTCCAGAGCTGTCATAAATATCAAAGTATCCAGAGGAAAAAATGTATCACAGAACATTAGGGAATATTTCAAACCACATAACAAGTTTTCCTTCCTTTGCAATGCCATAAATATTGGCCAAAAGTAAAGCAAAGGAACTTGAGATAATAAAGAAAGATTATTACGTCTCTTCAATGCACAATGCACTTGGAAAAATATACTGAAGCTAATATCCAAGCTCATTTACTTTTAAATTAGTACCTGAGATTTAATCATAGCCAATCCAACACAAAAATTAAAATAATTTAAGGAACTAGGAAGATGGAGGTTGAGATGAGTTACTGCTAATGTAATAAAATATATTTATAAACATGAAGTAATTGTACCATTTATTTACAAGCTATGAGAAGAACATACCAAATGATTCTTTAACCTAAATTTCCTGTATAAAGATAGTGTGTATATATAAGATAAAGTAGGAATAATATGTCCAAATCAAATTAAAGAACACATGGAATGTTTGACATAAACCATAGATCATCTTAAGAACATTTCCTTTTCAAATGTATCTTATAATTATTCTTTATCCTGCATGCAAGGCACTTAGGTTTGAAACAGCTTTCAGAGATCATATTCATGAGATGATTCTGAATAAGAATGACCTAAATAGGTAGGAAATTGATTGCAACAATGTAGTGGATGTGGCAGTCCCTTGAGACTGCAGAATAGAAAAGAAGGAACTAAAGAAGATAAACTACTGGACTACTGCAACGTGCTCTACATGGGGCAGCCCTTGAAGAGCATTCGGCGACTCCAGCTTGTCCAGAATGCAGCCGCGCGAGCGATCGTGGGTGCACCTCGGTTCACCCACGTAACACCTATCCTCCGCGAGCTGCACTGGCTGCCTATTGGTCTCCGGATATGCTTCAAGGTGCTAGTCGTCACTTATAAAGCCCTTCATGGTATTGGACCTGGGTACTTGAGAGACCGCCTGCTGCCAATTACCTCCACTCGACCGATTAGATCTCACAGATTAGGCCTCCTCCGAATTCCATCCGTCGGCCAGTGTCGACTGGCGACTACCCGGAGGAGAGCCTTCTCTGTGGCTGCTCCGACCCTTTGGAACGAACTCCCCGTGGAGATTCGAACCCTCACCACCCTCCAGGCCTTCCGCAAAGCCCTTAAAACCTGGCTGTTCTGACAGGCCTGGGGCTAAAGAACCGTTGCCCCCATCTCAAATAGTATGACTGCTGTGTGTTTTAAACCATGTATTGTTTTGTGTCGTTTTTTAATTTTGTCTGTATCCCCCCCCCCCTTCCCTGGTTTGAGTTGTGAGCCACCCTGAGTCCCCTTCGGGGGGAAAAGGGCAGCATATAAATAAAATCAACAACATCAACATCAAAAAAACAAAGATGAGCAAATAGAAGTAGAAAGATTATGGCAAAAGAAAGCAAAGATAATTCTAATAGTTGCTTTGGGTCCAATTCCAAAACAACTGGAGTACCACTTGAGCATCTTCACCATCAGTCAATTGCACAAGGCAACTTTACTCTAACACCATAAAACATCAACATCTGCCTATCTCAGGTTCTTGAGAAGGACTCAATAGGTGGGCAGAAATGCCAAATCCAGTCTGAACATCTGGATGACTGTGATGAACCACAATATAATAATATAAGCAGTTAGCAATCGTAGTGAATGGTTAAACAGTTTCATCTGCATTTTAACTGTTTTTTTTTAATTCTTGTATCAAAAATAGAGGTTAATTATTTTTATCTACCTCTGTCTTCATCCCTGACCACCAGAATGGTAAGGGTATCACCTATTTTGAGAACTATTGTAAGTGGGAACTTATCTGGGGCCTTAAAGATTGGCCCTCTCTCTCCTGGAAACCCTCTTCATGAGCAGAGAAGGCTTTTTGTCTCTCCCTTCCTCCTTTCCTCCCCACTTGCTCTCTTCATTTGCAGTTTGCATATAATCATTGATATAAATTAGCTATTATCGCTCAGTCAGTCAGTTCCTTCCAATGCTTCATGAGCTGATAGACACTGTTTTGCCACAACTGTTAATCAATAATTGTATTTTTGAGTTCCTGAAAGCTCAAACCTATGTCATCAGTGGTAATATCTAAACATTTTGTCTTTTGTTGATATTTAAAAAAAACCAAAAACCTCTGCTTTAATTTTTCCATCAGAATCTTCTCCAATGAATTATCTTCAAATTGTGTGTCAAAAAGCTTTGTAAAGCCTTATGATTCCCAAACTCTTCATTGAGTCAGAGGATACTTTAAATTTGGACCTCCATTGGCATCCTTCAGTCTGTAAAGACTATGGTATCATGCTCTGAAAAGAGGTCAAAGCTGGAATGTTCTCTCCAGCATGAGGCCTGGGTAGATTAATATAGAGGATAGACTGTTAGTAGTCTATCCTCCATATAGATAGAGAGGATAGCAGCAGATCCCCCCTCTCCATGTTGCTGAAATAGTCCAATGGAATGGCAGAGCCGATACAATTGGTTCCAGCTGCATCACAGGAGTTACCAGAACATGGTTGTACACAGTCATGAACTGATTCCGGGACTCCGGTTCCAGATTTTGCCTCGAGGTTGACTCCTGAAGCCTTTTCCAGTAGTGGATATAGCCACTAGGCAGTGGAGGTTTGTAATCAGAGTTTCCCTTCTCCTAGAAGATGGTTCTGCCGCTTTATCTGCTGTTCGGGTGTAGAGCCCTCTTCCGCCTTCAAAACGATTGGCCGCCTTCTCCTGTAACCCTGGAAAGGGGCCTTACGAGGTGCTACCATTCAGGCCAGCTGGACCAAAGTTTTTTAAGGTGGTGTTACTCCTCCATCACTCACCCTTTGTCCTGGCTTGTGATGGCAGGTTTAAATTTGGACCTAACTACTTAACAAATTGAACTGTTAGGTATTTATTTTGGCCTAGGATCATTGTGAAAAAATTCAGTGATCAAGAAAGCCTCTGGTATAACCCCAAAAGCACCATTAATTGTCTTTTTGGAACTTCTTTAATTTTCCAGTAATCATTGGATGTTAGCAATCTGAATTTAGCTCCCTCTGGTTCTTCTGAACCTAGCTTGTATACCAGGGGTGGGTTCCTGCCAGTTCTAACCTCTTCTATAGAAGAAGTCACTGTTCCCTCTAAGGTGCGCGGCTGCGCGGCCGCGCACATGGCAAGCAACCCCCGCGCAGAAGTTTCTAACTGCCGCGCAGAGATTTCTTTCAAAGCAAACGTGGGGAAGTCCTTTGCAGGCGGCTAGAACTGGCCGCCCGCAAAGGACCTCCCCAAACTTGTTTCAGCAGCAGCTCTCAGCCTACGGCGGCAGCGTCACGCAGGCTGTGGAAGGAGGGGGAGGAGGAGGGAACCAAAGAGGGGCGTTTACCGGGTCTGCGCCCCACAGCCAGGACCGTCCTTGCGCCTCAAGCCGCATTTCTTCCTGCAAAGCCCTTCGGGCAACCCGAGAGTTCCGCTTGATGCCAGAAGGGCTTTGCAGGAAGAAACGCGGCTTGAGGCGCAAGGACGGTCCTGGCTGTGGGGCGCAGACCCGGTAAAAGCCTCTCTTTGGTTCCCTCCTCCCCCTCCTCCTCCTCCTCCTTCCACAGCCTACGTGACGCTGCCGCCGTAGGCTGAGAGCTGCTGTTGCCGCTGCTGCACAGCTGAGGGAGGGAGAGCGAAAGCAGAGGCAGCCTCAAATTTAATTTAAATTCTTCAAAAGAATTTTTGGATTTCTCCTCACCAAACCTTTAAGACTGAAAGTTTTTCCTAACATGAACTTGAGCTAATATACTTAATATGAGAAAGGTGCAGCAATTAACACTGCTTTTTAAAAAGAACAATATTTCTCAATTGTTTATCTGTATGAAGTCTGCCTATCTTAAGTTCCTACTATACAAAAGGTATTACCTTCTAAGGCAACCTGTATACAATACATTGGTGGCCAATGTTACATTGCTCCTAATGGCAAAATTAGAGCTGTGTTAAGCCTATGAAAAAAGACCCCCAAATCCCAAATGAATAAAATCATTATTAAGACCCAATGAAAAAATTACAAAAATTATGCATAAACTTTCACGTTCCCCAAATTTCCAATCCAAAACTTAACCCAGATTCTTCAGACATAGATTTGTAATTCAGAGTCAGACTCGATTATTAGAATGAATGCATTAATCAGGGGTGAATAATGTTGGTGAAATCTCATCTAACCTTCCATAATAATAACATACATACACAAATAGCTGACAGCCACATCTCTGAAACACTATTAAATCTGAACTAAATGTTTATCTAGAACTCAAATAAATAGCTGCTTTTTGGTTTTATTTTTTTTAATATTTATCAGTCTCTCTTTTATTCCATACTTCTGGTTGAAAGACTATTCTATGTCATGCTAAACAAATGCATATTCTAGTGGCGGTGGGGGCTCGTTGGCATCTTCAGCAGCAGCCCTGCCTCCTGTGAAAAAACCCGAAGATGGAGCAGATCCACGCAGATGACGTTGCTGCAACATGACTGGAGGAGGAATTCTGGGAGTTGAAGTCAGCAAGGCTTAAAGCTGTCAGGTTTGAAGACCCCTGGGGTTTTTTTCCCTAAAGAGTTAGGGGTGCAAGGGTCTTGTAACTTGACAGCTTTAAGACTTGCGTGCTTCAATGCCAGAGTTTCTGAGCCAACATTTTGGTTGCTAAGCAGGACCGTTGTTAAGTGATACTGATATTATATAACACTTTTAATTAAGCGGGTACCTTGAATAAACATAACTTTGAGTTTCAAATAACACTGATTTCGTTGTTGTCTTAGGTGACATCTGTGAAAAAAATTCAGGTGCTCAGGCATGAAAATGTGCCGCTCAAACACTATACTTTTCCGCTCACACTGAAAAAAAATTAGAGGGAACATTGGAAGAAGTTCCACAAATCTATAGTGCTGTTTAGAACTGGTTCCAGCTCCCTCCCCCCGCCCATCCGCACATCATCAAGATGAAGAGCAAGATGAGGAATTCTGGGAGTTGAAGTCCACAAGTCTTAAAGCTGTCAAGTTTGAACACCCCTGGGTTTTTTTTAAAGGGTTAGGGGTGCAAGGGTCTTCTAACTTGACAGCTTTAAGACATGCGTGCTTCAAATGCCAGTGTTTCTGAGCCAACATTTTGGTTGCTAAGCAAGAGCGTTGTTAAGTAAGTTTCACCACATTTTACAAGTTGGCTACGCCCACCCAGTCACATGACTGCCAAGCCACTCACACTCGGTCACATGGCTGGCAAGCTACTCCCACCCAGTCTCATGGCCGGCAAGCCACTTCCACAAAGCAGGCCACACCTACAGAAGATGTTATACATTTTTTTGAAACCCACCACTGTTGTATACCTAGTGGTTTTGTCCATACACAGTATTGTTGTAGATTGGATTGAATATCTTGAGCATTATTTTACTACCATGTGGCGTAAGTGGGATATCTTAGTGTGATCATTTTGAGCACTGTCTCTTTTTTTGATACTGGAATATAAACATATATTTTCTAGTCTCTTGGTCATTGCTGTAATTTCCATGTGCGTCTACAAATCCAAGTAACACCTTAACTGCATCATCTAGTAAGATTTCAAATGGCTCTGTTGGTATTTCATCAATTCTTTCCGCTTTGTTGTTGACAATATTTTCTAGTTCTATTTAGCTTTGCTTTTCAGAATGTCTGACTCTAGGTCACAATGAAACTTTCATAATATATTTCCAATGGTGGAATCCATATATTTGTGCCATCTCTTCTTTATATATTGTTTCTTCAGGAAACCTTTACCTTCTTCGTGTTCTATTGTTTTCATTTTTGCACAATATTTCCCTTTGATTTCTGTAACTTTCTAAAATACTATTCCTAACCTTTGTGTTCAGCTGTTGTCCTCAATTTCTTTGCACTGCTTATTTAGATATAATAATCTATATTAACCATAAGCTATACTTTTTTTCCTTTTGCCCTTTTGTTCAAGCAATGCTGACATTCAGCAAAGTTGTGCTAGAGATAATAAGGACACATATAGAATATCCAATCAATTCTTCATTACGATTAAAGACCAGTCTTCATATATGGTATACCTCTCTCATGCATCTTTTAAATCTGTAAGAAATGAATGTTTGTCTGACAGGCTTGTGCAAATTGTTTGATGAGATGCTTCCCTCACAGAACTCCTCTGCACCCATTCATCAATACCAAGTAGCAGCCAAAGGGATTGAAAGAGCCACATTTAGCCTTCAAATAGTATTGGCTGCTTCATGGCTTCAGGGCAGGAATCTGGGGAGGTGCCACAACTTCTTTATCAAACAAAAGGAGGGCATTACATTTTTAAGCCTTTCGACAGACTTAATTAACTAGCCTTACATTGTCAAAAAGAGGAGAAGTACCTCTTCCTAACAGGCATTGTTGCAATATTAAGGCCAATTAAACAAAATCCATTTCTTTTTCACAGCATCCTCCCCCCTCCTCCTCCAAAATCCTTGCCACAATGCCATGGCATACAATAGGATTAGGGGTGAAGGTTCATTCTTCAAGCTTGTGGGTTGGTTTCTGAATATTTCATTGCCAGTCTAGGTAACGTCTTCAGTGGAGTCTAGGGAATGACAGTGTCAGTGTTCTTCTGTTTATAAGGGCTTCAGGTGTGAATGTGTCAAGTGAGGTTCTTCTGATGTGTCAGGTGAAGGGTCAGGTGTGAGTCATCAGTGAGTCTTGTGATGGAGATTAGATCAGGGCTGGGTCATTGGAAGGTGAAGTGCTGGTAGGGGTTTGTGTGGGTGGTTGAGGGTCGGTGCTGATTCTGGTTGGCTGTGTGGTTGATTTGGATTCTGAGGGGTTTGTAGGCTGGTTGTAGGTCAATGTCCCTGTTGATGGAAATGTTTGTGGAGTGCCATGCTTCAATAAACTTAGAGCATGGCAGGTGATAGTATGGCCAATGATTTTTGTGTTGCTTCAATTGAACTGGTGCTGACTGGTGTAGAGATTAAGGATTTGGGATTGCAGCATCTTGTTGTCACCTGGTGTTCATGGATCTTGGTTTTAACTGATGTGATGTTTGTCCCACATAGAATTGGTTGCAATGGTTACAGTTGTTTCTCTAGATTACATTGTGTCTTTCATCCCTCTGTATTTTATCTTTGGTTCTGGACAGTTTCTGGGAGGAGTGTAGCTACGAGTTTGTGAGCTATCCTCCTAGGGGTTGGAGGATTCTGGCTGTCATTTCCAACACCCCTTTTGTGTATGGTAAGGTTAGTTTTTGCGTGGTGGTTGGCTGTGTGGTGTGGTGTGATTTGGGTGTTGTGTGTCAGAATATGAAGTTTTTTGGATAGCTGTTGGAGAAAGACGTTGTGCAGCTGTTTCTCTTCTGCTTTTCTTAGTGGCACTGCAGTGTGTCCTGGCTCTGCAACAGGATTGCATATCTGCATGAAATGAATAATAGTATTTTTTTTCCATGTCATTTTCTCCCATTAGCCAGTGGGAGTCCAGATGAAAGAAATAACTCTAAAGGTTTCCCTTTTAAGATTGCCTCCCAGGTACTGTTTATACCTTTTAAACCCCTTCTCTCTACATTCCAGGATTCTCTTTCATTGTTATGCTGAACAAGAGAGCTCCTGCAGGGGAGTGCATTAGGTTCTTAAGGGTGCTGCTTACAGCTATCATGGCACACAAAAAAAACATATGGGGAAGGCAGCTTCAAAAAGGCATACATGAATCAGTGTCGAAAGGTTGAACTGCTTTTGATCCTCAATGGCATCTGTACAATGCTGCTGAACGGTGGGTTGCCTATTTATTATATGATTTCCCAAGGCTTGAGAGAGCATTGTTTGAACAATTCCGAACTCCATACTCTGACTTCAAGCTACTCCTAACCACCCCACCAGACTTCAAAGCTTAGAGTTTCATTCAGTGATGACTGTCATAGAAGATTTTCCAGTTGATTTAGTGACCTTTTAATTGAGTGCCACTTCACATTGCACTAAAGTTTAATCTTGGGAAAAGAATGAAACCTTTCAGAACAAAGCGATCCAACATGACTTTAAGCCAAAGAAGAAAGCTAGATTTTAAACAAAGGAGAGCTTGATCTTCATAATATTTTAGTATAACCTCATCTACAATGAAATAAATCAACCTTCAGAATTATCTCCTTCCTTTCTCTTTCTCTATCTTTTTCTTTCTCTTTTGTATCATTGGGCCTTTTAAAAAGAAACCTAGAATGTGATTAGCTATTAAGACTAAATCATAAAACCAACAATAAAAGAAGCTATTATGATTACATTCAGGTAAATGCACATGCTAATGACAAGCTAAGAGTTCTGAACAGATTATAGAACTCAAGGATAATGCACATTTGTGCTTCCCTGGAGAGCCACCAATTCGTTCATGGCCCCTTTTTCTCATTAATCCCCAAATCTTTTGTAGGTTAATGCAATTAACAATAAGAATGAACCTCTTCGGCAATTAATTAACTTTGCATAGCAGCTTCTTTTCAGTTTCACCAGCAGAAATCATAAAAAGGACTGTCATCCTCTCTCTTGTCTAGGGGAAGCCTGTTGCTTTCTTTAATAAATGTTGATACCCAAAATAGAATAAGTCAGAAACAGGAATTGCAAAAAAAGATATAAGCTATTGGTAACAAAGCCAATATCAAAATCATCTATTTTTTAATATAAAGATTTACCTCTGCTGTTTCTCAAAGATCAAACACAAGTCATGTTAAGTTTAGAACAATCAAAGTTATTTCCTAGAATTATTTTTGTATGGAGAATATTTTGGGAAAAGTGTTCCTCCAAGTACCCTTACTGCATTGGCAAACGTTTTATAAGTTGCAAACACGCACTTTTACAAATGTCATTCCTCCCAAAGTGTACATTTTGTGCACTTTTAAATTATAAACTCTACTTTTATAATATTTTTTTAAAAGAATCAACTATAGCTACACAAAGATGGATTGCATCTTCACAACCATAGAACCTTACCATACAATGATTTTTCTTCATGTTTGCTTCTGGAGATTCCACAGCCAATCACAAAATATTGACTGCAAGACAGTGCTGATGAAATGCAGATTCTTCAAAGTCTGAGATTTTGCCATCTCTGCGGGGGAGGGGGAATCTCCTCCACCTGTTCCTCCTTTTGGTCATGACTTCTGTTGCAGATGAAATTTAACTTAGTTTTATGGATGTTTATTTCCACATTTGAGAAAAAAAACCCTACATCCTACTCATTTCCTTGCTTGCATATCATTCAGATAAATTCAGGGGAAAGCCTTAAATGAAGTTTTGGGGATATGCAATTGTCACTGATTCACTGCCATGCGACACACTAAAATGTACAGGTAGTCCTCGATTTACAACAGTTCATTTAGTGACTGAAGTTATAACAGTACTGAAAATAGTGACTTATGACCATTTTTCACACTTACGACCATTGCAACATCCCTGTGGTCACATGATTTACATTCAGATGATTGACAATTGGTTCGTATTTGTGATGGTTGCAGTGTCCCAGGGTCCTGTGATCATCTCTTGAGACCTTCTGACAAGCAAAGTCAATGGGGAAGCCAGATTCACTTAACAACTGTGCTATTAATTTAACAAATGCAGTGACTGACTTAACAAATATGGCAAGGAAACTTGTAAAATGGAGCAAAACTCACTTAACACATTTCTCACTTAGCAACATAAATTCTTGTCTCAAATGGGGTCATAAGTTGAGGTTTATCTGCATTGGGATGACACAGTAACTTGTAACTGTGGTCCTAAAGGCCCTATGGGGAGAAGAAGGTTTTTTAGAGTTCTCGAGGTATTTTAATCCTCCTTTGGAATCTGCTTTGTTTCAGAGCATTTGTTTCTAGGCATTCGAAAACGTTTTGTGTGATCCAAAAGATTTTTTCTTTAAACATATCATGCTGCCCTAATGGTTGAAAGTTGGGTGGGTGATTCTGGAGACTTCTTCTTCTCTTCCATATGAAGCAATTTGTTAATGAATTCAGTATCAGCAGTTCTGTGAAGAGCAGTAAAGTTGGTAACAAAATGCTTGAAGCCTGGTGAATCTTCAATGATGAGCTAGCATTGTCACTCAACTCTTGCCTAGTTTGAGATAAGCAAACCTTCAGATTGGCTGAAGATATTATTTGTCAGTTCCAGATCATAAATATTTATTCAGCACAATGCCAAATGCATTTCTAATCTGTGGTTCATGAAGATAACATGAGGAAAACGTGGGATGGATTTACAGATTTATGGAAAATAATAAGTACACAGAGTGGTTGGTTGTGTGATAGTATCATACTGAAAAATCTAGCAAATGTTTCTTAGTCATATGGAGATTCTCAGTCATCCAGGTCATGGTTTCCCAAAGGTGTTTTTTCAAGAGGCAACTGGACTTTCTGTTTTTTCTTTGAAGACGTTTCGCTTCTCATCCAAGAAGTTTCTTCAGCAACTTCAGCAAAACTTAGTCATAGTAGACTGTGAAAATCAATAAAGATGTTACCTCTGCAAAATCTGAGATATTGTTTTAAAATAAATATTAATTATTCTTTTTTCCAGAAGGTAAGTTTGTTTTGCAATAAAAACAACACACAAGATACTTACCCTTCCTTCAAATCTGCAAATCTACCAAGCAAATCTATCTTGGTTATTTGCATATTGATTGCTGGATTTATTAAAACCCCCAATGTTAAAAGAAGTCTGGGTGGTTTATAATATGCACATTTTTTAAATTAAAAAGAAAACTAAAAGTGCATATAATTTGAAGCAAAAGACACTTTCAGTATTTGCCAGTTAGGTGACTTTGGGCCAGTCTCTCTCTGTCTCAGTCCAACTCACCTCACAGGGTTGTTGTTATGGAGAAAATAGGAGGAGAAGAATATGTTGAATATGTTCTCTGCCCTGAATTATTTGTAAAAATAATAAAGGCAGAATAGACATAAATAATTAAATAATAAAACAAAACAAAACACTGAAAAAGATACAATAGGGCTCCACAAGGACTCTAACCCCATTACTGGGACTAGAACAAAGTCATAAAAAACTTCTAGAACATTTCTAGGGTTCCAGAGTGTATGATTAATTAAATATTTCCACTTATTTTAGAACTACTTATGCACACTTTGAAAAATTATTTCAAGAACACCTCAAATCCGATGAGTCATGAAAAAGAAATATAATCTTGAGTTCTCCAGATTTGGGTTACACAATGTGTAGCTACACTGACCATAATTCCGATCCCATTAAGAAGAGTATGGATGACTTAAACTATTCAGGAGAGCACTTTTAACCTTCTATTCAGCCTGTGCCTGGAGATAATCCTAGAATTCAGATGTTGGTGAAGTGAGAAAACTCTCTACTCCTTATTCTTTATTTTTCAAAAAATTGCTGCTTTCCTGCTCTGAACAAGGTAATTATTTCTTGAGTTCAACATTTCAAGTGGAAGATTAAATAATTTCAAAAGGAGCTCTGTGTTTAGGCAGCCTTGAAAGTCAACTGTGCATCTTGTTTCTCTCTATCAAAAACATAACTTGGTTGGACTATAATTTCCTGATGCCGATGGCTGCTTGCTTAATCCATCTTGAAACCTAGAAGCTAGAGGAACTGATTTTCTGTTTATGGTACAGGAGACACTGTTCAACATTGTCTGCTGGGAAAACATGAAAGTGAATTTACTTCTTCTCAACATCATCCAAATCTCCCAGGCTTTCCTATTTAAACAATAATGCAGTTGGCCAAATTAGGAAGAAAACAATTAAGAATTCATCCTAGTGTTCTAGTTTATTTCATTTAAGTATGAGGGGAGGGGAGGGAGGAAGGCAGGGAATCTCCTATTCCACTTAGTTTTCATCAAAATCAGATTGAGAGAGAAAATTTAAATTTGTCACAGATCTGCTCATCCTAGTAGGCATTGTAGCATTGTAGTTAGCAAAGCACATCCTCATAACAAGATTTGTTATTATTTTTTCTTTATGAAATATATGGAATTGGAAAGCATGGGCACTTGTGTATTTTTCCCCAAATTGAGATTCCTTCTCCCCCCCCCCCCAAGCTTAATTATGCTAAATTCTATAAATGAAATAGCCCTCTTTATTACTACTTCTACCCAATCCTGATATAGTTAGATTAGGACATGATTTTGAGGTATGTTTTTAAGGTAGCGATACAAGGATCAGTCCCTGGAAATCCTGAATGGATCTACAAAAATTTGATTTCAATTTACTACAAAATTAACTCCACTCCTGGAAAGATTTTTAATTAATTCTGCCCATTGATGAAATGGCTTCCTCAGTGCAGTTAGAAAGTGGGTGCTGGAGAGACCAGAGCAGGACAATTTTCACTGCAAAAATCCTAAGGATGTTATCCTATCCTCAGATGTTAAGTTTGGGTTAATCAGTTCTGGGATTATATCTGGATATTGTCTGGAACTCATAAAATATATTTTAATATTGGAGAACAATGTAGCATTATTGCCCATTCCAAGTAGGAAAATCTGTTCCAGGTCTGGCAAAATGTATATGGCATCTCAAGCCAGATGACATACACTTTGTTCTCCAGTATATCACTAGGGCCTCTAACCATCTACCACTTTGAAACAACTGCCTTTTTCCTAATGGACCTGATTAGGAGGAAAATTGTTTGAAATATCTGGAAGATTCTGGGAACACAGAGGAAGATGCTAGACAATTAAAAGAGGGAGGGAACATGACAGAAAGTCCCTTTACTCCATAGGATGTGGACGTGGGAGAAAGAGACTCAGAGAAACTCTACTTCAATTACCCTACGTTGAGCAGGAGAATTGCTTTGATGGGATTTCAAGATTGAGTTACCCTGCTAGCAATAAAACTCTTTTGGAGTTTGCCTGCCCTGTGGCAAAATATCTATTTCATGATTCTGACAAACATTATAGTCCTGTGATCAGACTGTGTTGAAGAAGATGAAATAAATGAAATTAAAATTCAATTTCAATTGTTTTGCAATACATTCCAAAAGTTGTATAGTTCCATTCATAAACTGAGTATAATTTCTACCAATCTTTTAACACTGCATGATTTTTTAAAACAATTGCAATTATAATGGTAGCCAATTTGAGCTAGAGGTTAAGGCACCAGGCTAGAAATCAGGAGACAGTGAGTTTTAGTCTCTCTTTAAGCATGCATACCCCTCTTTTTCCTAAAATAAGACCTATTCTCAAAATAATTCCCTAGCATGTTTTTCATGTCCACCTAATATAAGCCATACCCCCCAAAAGCCCTACTTAAGAGCCTGTGCAGCTTACTGCCTGCTCATTCTGTCTAGTTGCTTGCGGTGCTACAGTAAGGTGGTGGAGCTGCCCCATGCACCCCTCACTGGCTTACCTCGGGGGCTCCTGCAGCCAGGCCATCCATGCCCCAAAAGCTGCTTCATGGTGGCAGCACCAGCAGCCATGTGCAGCAGGAGCTCATGTGGCCACCAGCCCATTTCTTCTGCTTTCTCATTGCCCCAATGAAGCAGGAGGCCGTGAGCTGAGGCAGATGTCAGGGTGTGGCTGGCCTGGCTGTGGGGGCCCTAAGGTAAACTGGTAATGGGTGCATGGAGCAGTTCCGCCCCCTTGCCTCACCTCATGATCATGACACCAACACGTTGCTCAGCCCCCTGCTCCACTGTGGCCACAAGCAAGCAGAAGAAGTGGGCGAGCAGCCACATGGGCTCCTGCTGAACAGGACTGATGGAACTGCTGCTACGAGGCAAGGCAGGTGTCAGGATGGATGGCCTGGCTGAAGGGCCCTGAGGTAAGCTGGTGAAGGGCACCTGAGGCAGCTCCACCACCACCCTGCCTCGCAACAGCAGTACTGGCACACCACATGGCCTCTTGCCCTGCTCCATGCAGACATAAGAAGTGGGCCTCCCATATATGGGGAGAAAATAAGACCTCCTGAAAATAATCCCTAGTGCTTATTTTGAGGCCCAAAAGAAAACAAGACCCAGCCTTATTTTGAGGAAAATATGGGCATTATTTGGGTGACTTTAGACCAATCACTTCTCTCAGCCCAACTCACCTCAAAGGATTGTCATGGGAAAAATAGGGGAGGAAATAGTATTAGACATGTTTGGTGTCTTAAGTCATTTATGAAAATAATAAAGATAACATGAAAAAATATTTTAAAATAATCTCAATCTAAATATTTCTTAATATGCACTTACTTTTTCACTTTTCTCCAACATCCCCCAATGCATTAATTAGTAAATGAAAACTATATTTGTCATTAATCTCAGCCCTTTACACTTCTATTTGTGAACTCTATTTGTATATTATAGCTGAAATTGTGGTTATGCCCCCATTTTAACACACACACACTTGAATGAACATTTATTTAGAGCAAGCAGATTGTAGTAATCTGTCAGATTCATTATCTCTCCTCCCATTATTGCATAATTATTTGTCAAGTTGCTGTACTTCAGAAAATTCTGTGTTGCTTTTTCCAATAAGGCAGTCAGAAAGGCTTTAAATACCAAATATTTGACACAATTAATGCCATTTAGACATCTTGAAGAGATCATTAAAAACTAAATTAGTTACTGAGTGATGGCACAAATGTAGAACTGGGAGGAACTTTGTATTTTCTTAGCTTATCTTACGCTCTGGTGAAATTCATTAACTTATCGGTACTGCAAGATGGGACTTGTGAGGAACTCAAATTAAGATTTTGCATGCTTATTTACATGCGGATTATTACAAAGAAATTGAATTAAATTACCAGTTGTACAGAGAATTTAAATTTGGTTTCATTTTCTTTATGAATACGAGGCAGAAAAACCATGAGAGAGAATGAGAGTCAGGAAACCTGGAGGTTAATACAGACAGAAAATAGTGTACATTTTTAGCCTGTACAGAAATATACAGAAATTCATCTGTGAATCTTCAAAGGTTTCTTGACTACATTTTCCAGCATCATTTATCATTGTTCATGCATGTTAGGATTGCTTGCAGTTATGGACCAATAATATCTGGAGAACTCCAGCTCACATGTGAGCCCAGGGGGAACAATCTTCTATAAAGTGGCTTCTCATTGTAATTCAGAGCAGAATCTTTTCTCTTTATGAGAAAAGTGTGGGATAACATTATAGGTTGTTTATGGGATATCACCATTTGTTTAAGTGCTGAATGAGAGGTACTAACAAGTCCTTGAGGTTCTGGCTGTTGCACCATCCCATAGTCACATGATCCTGTTCCAGATGCCCAGCTCAAGATTACATCACAGTGAGCCACAATCACATGATCGCCATTTTAAATATTCCCTGCTAGCTTCCCACAAGCAAAGTCAATGGGGAAGATGATAGGAAGTTGGAAGTCATAGTCACATGAGGTCCTCATTTAGCAATCTGTAGAGTCCTTGCTTAACAATGACAACTGGGACCGCCAGGATGGACATCGCTAAGCAATGCAGTCATATGACATTGCACTTTATGACTTCATTGATTAGTGACAGCAGTTCCAGTCCTAATTGCCAAAATAAGCTAAAGACTACCTATATCTAATGGTTCAGTTGTAACCATTTTGGAAAAGGCAATCGATTGTCCTTATTTCTGGTGTATAATTTCACTCATTTGTCAGATTTATTTATTGCTGGCCTGTCATTTGGAAGAAACTGGAAACTTTAGTCCTTTTTTGGTACCATCTGGAAAAATGTCAATATTTTGGATGAACCTGCTTTTTTTTTTTTTTTTTAAGAAAGGAGCTTCCTTCTCAGATAGCTTTTCAGATGGATGGTGAAAAATAAGTCTCATATAAATTCCATAATTAACTGCAGGTTGTGTGGATTGCCCATGTCTTGTCAATGTCCTTAATCCACATATTCCATCACTAAACATTGAAGTTTTACATCCTTCCATGAATTAAATGATAATAACAACCCTGTCTTCTCTTATTTTGCTATCTTCTACATAAGATTGTTTTGTAAGCATATTTAACTTTCTCTAAACATGCATTTTGTGAGCAGCTTCCATTATTTTTAACTAAAATTATTTCATGATATTCTGTCAATTATATGATTACCCCATGAAAGTTTCTCTTTTGGTGGATCACACCATTTTGCTGAAAAAGAATACTATGATATTTGTCGCCAACATCATTTGGTGGAGCTTGAAATATCAACAGGGTTTTGAACATAATGTATCTACACCAAAGATACATATCTGAATAAAAATACATAGAACATTCAATAAATCATCAAGTTTATATTCCAATCCAGATCCTAAATGCAGTTTTTCAACGAAAAATAAATTCCAAATCGCAATCATGTGACCATAGGATGCTTCAACCAGTTGTAAATGCTTCAAAAGTGTCTGAATTGCAATCACATGACTGCAGGGGAGAATGCAACAGTTTTCAACAGTCATAGGTGTGAAGTTAGGTTATAAGTGATTTATTTGGAAGCTGTCATAATTTTGAACCTTTGTTAAATGAAGGGTCATAATCAAGAGCTATTTGTATATGATAGCAAGGAAAGGCAGTAAACTCCCTGTTGCTATCATGCTATCCATATCCAGATAATGTTTTAGATATGAACAAAAGTTCCAGGTTGCTAGAGAAATAAAATCAAAACATAATAATCACCCTCACATCACAGCTTGGGATATATAACTACTTCAAAACTAGAATTCAGGTTAAAGAGAACTGAGGCCGAAATAGGAACTTTAAGTACCTATTTGGATAAATAAATAAAAAATCCCCTGGGGAGGTGGAATTCAAAATGAAATTCAAATGTATTCCTTCAATATATTAATGATGAATATGTCAAAAATGCATTGGAATTTTAGTTGCTACTTAAACACTTACATTAACCCAACTAAAGCACTATAACCATAGGTGGGTTCCTACCAGTTCGCACCTATTCGGTAGAACCGGTTCGTCAAATCTACCAAACCGGTTAGAAGAGGTTCCACCAGTGGACCCGGAAAGCAGGCCACACTTACAGAAGAGGTCCTTGCATATGATTATTCTACACTATCATGCTCATATTTATAAAACTCAGTGCCTCTGTGAAAGGTAAAAATGACTACTGGGTTTGTGGTGCAATCAGAACATTGCGTGTGTTGAAGTTGTTTTAACGCAAACCAAAGATGCCTTTTAAAAAACAAGTTTACATCATATTCTTATGCATGCCAGTGCTGTGTGTGAGGTGATTTAAGGTGGTTCTGACAAGTGTCGTCGGCATCTTCATATCCGGTCACATGGGCGGCAAGCCATTCCCATCCAGTCACATGGGCGGCAAGCCACTCCCACAAAGGAGGCCACACCCACAGAGTAGGTTCGAACAATTTTTGAAACCTACCACTGACTATAACTATAATACTATAATCCTTGTGCCAGATTGTATATCTAGCTTCATTTTAGCTATTCTGATTGGCAGTGAGCTGTAGAGAACTTATTTGCATTTAGAAGTTCCCAAATTCATTCTTTGGATCTTTTGGAGAATTACTGCAGGTTTGAGCTGTCCCTATAGTCCTTGGTCAAATGGAAATGCCAATGACTGGACAATGACAATGACAATGACAAAAAAAAAATGACTTTCAGCATGCAAAATGCATGCTCTATCACTGAGTTATGGCACTTTAAAGCTCTATATGGTCTGAACCTGAAACAAAAGAGGTCATGAGCTACAATCATGCATGGCATCTCTTATCCAAGTTTCATTTGAGTGGGAACATGCACTAGGCAGTTTTTACAAAGTTCAGAGTAGAACTAGAACTTGGGTCATCCATGCCTCCATAAACACCTGCACCATAACAAGCAGGGGTACAGACAGAGATGATAGCAATAGAGATAGAAGGATGATACAGCTAGAGAAGATAGTGATAGAGATAAACTTAGAGACAGAGATTATATATAGTGCTAGCTTCCTTTGGCTGGCTGTATGTATGTATGCATGCATGCATGCATGCATATATAGGTAGGTAGGTAGATAGGTAGATAGATGAGAGAGAGAGGGGGGGGCAAATGAAGCTAGCACTGCCAGTACACAAAGAGAAAAATAATAGCAACTATATTTTCAATACTTGAGGCAAATAGTGTAACAAAAAAATGAAGGATACAGATATAGTGTGCTGAAAGAAAAAAGTAAGTTGTCTAGCTAAGGACAGAACAGCAGGAAAAGAAAATTAAACTCTCCTATGATCGCCCATGAAAGAAAATAATTTCAAATATAAAGATAACGGATAATGTTCCTTTAAATCCAGCAGTTGTTTGTGGAATTAAATCCACAGGTAGCCTTTATTGGAGGAAGACTGTTATGGCGCATAATGAAGCTGTGTTTATTTTCACTTAGGAGGAAAAGAGCATTTACCAACATAAAAAGAAATATCTTGTAGTGACCCAGGGGGAGCTGCCAATGTTTCCTGGATGAGGGCAATTAACTAAAACAATATTGCTAATTTTGTTACCAGTTCTAAATGATCTAGAAGGCAGAACAGCAATGCCAGTTTAATAGAATCAACTGGTAGGCTTCGAGAACAAGGCATTTAAGCAATAGCACTTAGTGTTTAGCATTTTGAGATGCCAGGGTCATTAATGAAAAGAAAGAGAGTGCATAGTACTGGTTATGAGAAGAGCTTTGCATCGAAACGTATGTGGTGACTTTGTTATGCCATTATAACACTTTAAAAATGTACACTTAACTTCTTTTATTTACCAAGTCATTGATGTGCACTGACAAAATATAACATCAAAAATTGATTTATATAAAAATATATACAAGGTCAGATGGATTGATAGTGCAATCCATGTGACCAATCCAGGTTTGTGAGTGACTGATAAGAAATGACTACATTCTTTAGGCAAAAAGGTTGTGCAAAAGTTCCTCAGGGAACTGGTATCATATTTCTTATAATATTACTGTGACTTCTTTGCTTCTTTTGCCTCCCCAGGATACGCCTGTCTCCCAGGTGGCCTAACAATTGGAAGGTTGGAAATGTGCTTTCTTTTTCTCATTTGAAACATACTGTATTGCAGCAACTGGAGAATGAAACAACTGGAGAATGAAACTGGAGAGGAAATAGCTATTAAATGAAAAGACAAAGAAGGCTCTGGTTTCTCTTATTTTCTTTATACAATAGCACAGGGCAGCATAAAAAAGAACTTGCTTATGGCAAGCAGTGATTATTATGAGCTGAAGAAAATTGAGGAGTTGTCATAAGCTACAGTTCCAAAAGTAGTATCATGAGAAGGATCTTTGAGTCCTAGTGGATGATCACTTAAATATGAGCCAGCAATGTGCAGCAGCAGCCAAAAAAGCTTATACAATCCTTGGATGTATCCTTGGTTAACATAGGGATGGAGTCAAGTTCACATGAAGTATTAATGCTGCTATATAAAACCTTAGTAAGACAACATCTGGGATACTGCATCCAGTTTTGGTCAGCATATTGTTAAAAAGATATGGAGACTTCGGAAAGAGTGCAGAGAAGAACAACTAAGGGTCTGGAGACTAAAACATGAAGAACCATTGGAAGAATTGGGTATGGCTTGTCTTGAGAAAAGAAGGACTAGGAATGGCATGATAGCAGTATTACATTATTACATTATGAGATGCCACATAGAAGAGGGAGTCAAGCTATTCTCTAAAATATCAGAAGGCAAGGCAAAAAACAATGGATGGAAACTAATCAAGGTGAGAAGCAACCTAGTACTAAGGAAACTTCCTAACAATGAGGACAATTAACCAGTGGAACAGCTTGCCTTCAGAAGTTGTGAGTGCTTCATCATTCGAGGCTTTTAAGAAAAGACTGGACAGTCACTTGTCTGGAGTGGTATAGGGCAGTGATGGTGAACCGTTTTGTCATTGGGTGCCCAAACTGGAACGTATGTGCATCAGTGACATGCGGTGAGGTTCATGGCCAGTGAGGCAAGCGGGCAAAAGCCACCCTATGTCTGCCAGCGCCAGCCACCCTCGAAGCCCTGACACGTCCTGCTCTATGGTGCAGCTTTCCAAAAGCTGCCCCCGAATCCCCGATGCATCCCACTCTATGGCGTGGCTTTCCGAAAGCCACCCTGAAGCCCCACCGCGTCCCACTCTATGGCCATAGAGCAGGACAATGGCCATAGAGCAGGACGCATTGGGGCTTCGGGGGCAGCTTTCAGAAAGCTCCCTGAAGCCCCGGCGCGGCTTTCCAAAAGTCCCGGTGAAGCCCCGAAGCCTCAGCGCCAGCCTGGTGGCTTCCTACCGGACTCCCATCTACAAGCCGATGCCTATTCACCCGGCCTTCACACACACCCTTGCTGCTGCAGCTGTCCTGCAGCATCAATCCACAACCCCGGGCTGAACTGAAACTGGGACACCCAAGCTGCTGGCGGCAGTGGCAAGGGTCACCTGAGCGGCCATGATCCCCCCTCCCCAGCCAGCCAGCCCACCCAGCCCATTCCTCCCCCAGTGCGGTGAGCTCCAGCGGGCTGGACGTGGTATGAGGGGCCTGGCAAAAGACTCGCCTCTGCTGGTGGGCTGCCTCTCTTTTCTCAAACAAGCTGCCCTCCCTGCCTCTCCCCCTTTCCTCTCTTCTCAAACAAACTCTCTCTCAAATTGAGAGTTTGTTTGAGTGAAGTAAAGAAACAAACAAACACACACAGAGACACAAATTACTTACAATAAAAAATTACTTACAAATTACAATAATTTTGAATTCCTCCCCACTCCCTTCAACCCACATACCTTTTCCAGCTGTGTCACAGAGGATTTCAACTCTGCTCTTGTCTGCCATGATGAAAATGTAAAAATGTAAAAAGTAAAAGGCAAGAGCTGCTGAAGCCAGGCTGGGTTAGCTGCTGCCAAAGTCCCCAATGGATGACTCTGCTTAACTGTTTAAAAAAGTGCCCTCTGCAGGAGGAGGCGAGAGAACCACGTGCCTCCTCTACATAAGGAATTTTTCTCCTTTTAACCCTTGCTTAACTCTGCTCAAGTGATCATAAAGATACACTAAAGGAGGCACGAGGTTCTCTCGCCTCCTCCTGCAGAGGGCACATTTTTAGAGGCTTTTTTAAACAGTTAAGCACTAAGCAGAGTCATCCACTGTGACTCTGGCAGCAGCTACCTCAGCCTTTTTCCTTTTACATTTTTTTTCTTTTCATGATGACAGTGGTGAGGCCCTGCCTCCCCTGCCTGTACATCCCTGATGTGCATGCACATCCATGGAAGCCCCAGAAACTTGAAGACCAGATGGCCAGTATGCATGCGCATACCGGAAACCAGAAGAGCAGCTAACAGTGTGTGTGCCCACAGAGAGCGCTCTGTGTGCCACCTCTGACATGTGTACCATAGGTTCACCATGATGGTTATGGGATCTGCTGCTTGTGCAAGGTCCCTTCCAATTCTGTTATTCTATATTCTATTTGAGGAATGCTTTGCAAAGTGCTTTTTGGGAGGTCTCTCCCTATGCAGGTGGGTCCCAGCCAGTGGTGGGTTTTAAAAACTTTTTAGAACCTCTTCTGTAGGTGTGGCCAGCTTTGTGGGAGTGGCTTGCCGTCCATATGACTGGGTGAGCATGGCCAACTTGTAAAATGTGGTGAAACTCACTTAACAACGCTCTTGCTTATCAACCAAAATGTTGGCTCAGAAACTCTGACATTTGAAGCACACAAGTCTTAAAGCTGTCATGTTACAAGACCCTTGCATCCGTAACCCTTTAGGAAAAAAAAACCCCAGGGGTGTCCAAACTTGACAGCTTTAAGACTTGTTGACTTCAACTCCCAGAATTCCTCCTCTTGCTCTTCATCTTGATGATGTGCAGATGGGCGGGGGGAGGGAGATGGAACCGGTTCTAAACAGCACTGTAGATTTGTGGAACCTCTTCTATAGAAGAGGTTAGAACTGGCACCCTTGGTCCCAGCAGGCTTAGGTAGCAAGAGCAGTAATGCAATCAAGGTTGGGAGATTGGAACTGCCATTTTAATGTCCTCCTTAGTGATTAAGAATCTATAAAATTTGTCAGACATTCAGGAAAATCCAGAGAAAGTACCTACTGGAAAACATAGTTGAATTAACATGATTTAATAAAGGTAAATATATTAAGCAAGAATGATCAAATCTTCCACAGCTTATATCCAGCAGAAAGGAGTAAAGAAGAAAAAGACCAAGTAAAATCTGGACTGGTAGTTGCTATATATTCTTAAGTTTTGAATATTTAATTTGAATATTCTCAACTTCTTCAAAGCATCAGATGAAGAAAACTCAGAAGGAATCCAGAGAGTTCCATGGATTTATTAGATTTGGTCATATCTAAACCTAAGATTTTCTGGGTCTATTTCTCAGAACAAACAAGCAAATTCACAGTTCAGGATAGGAAGATCCAAACAGATTATTTCCATTACTTGATTTTTAAACTGCTACTAGGTATTGTTTTGTTCAAATGAACTATTCTTTAATTATCAAGAAACGGCATTTCTCTTATTATCAAGAAACTACAGGCAAGATCATGTAGGTGGTGCATAAGTACAACCTTTCCAAAAATAGTCAAATCTCCTTCCAAACATCCCTATGGTACTTTTGGAAAGGATCGCTCAGAATAAACAAAAATGACTCATTCTCCAAAGTTCATCATTTTTAAAAATTGTCTGAGTTTGAGTTTGAGTTTATTGGTCTTGTATGCCACCCACTCCCGAAGGACTCCGGGCGGCTTACAATAAACAAGGGAAGGGGATAAATAAACAAAAACAACACTTTAAAATACGCAACATTCACAGTTACCGTGGGGCTGGATATTTCACAAGCCCCCCGGCCTGCTGGAGCAGCCAGGACTTGGTGGCTTTGCGGAAGGCCGGGAGGGTAGTAAGGGTCCGGATCTCCACGGGGAGGTCATTCCAGAGGGCTGGAGCTGCAACAGAGAAGGCTCTCCCCCGGGGAGTTGCCAGCCGACATTGGCTGGCAGATGGAATCCGGAGGAGACCTAACCTGTGAGATCTAATCGGTCTATGGGAGGTAATCGGCAGGAGGCGGTCTCTCAGGTACCCAGGTCCGATGCCATGTAGGGCTTTATAGGTAACAACCAGCTTGAAGCGGGTCCGGAGACTAATGGGTAGCCAGTGCAGCTCGCGGAGGATAGGTGTGACGTGGGTGTACCTGGGTGCACCCACAATCGCTCGTGCGGCTGTGTTCTGGACTAACTGAAGTCTTCGAACACTCTTCAAGGGCAGCCCCATGTAGAGCGTGTTACAGTCTGTATTTTTAACAAAATTAAATTTCTTCTCATCCACTCTGAGTGTAATTTGAATCTGTTCTTATGTCAGATACTGAAATCAGCAGCATTTTAAATAGATTGATCAAGTTGTTCACATAATATCTGAATAATAATATAAAAACACAATGAATTAATCAGACTATTCTTTTCAGCACCCACTTGAAATCTTAACTAAATGATATATTCCATTTTTCTGTGCTGATTACCAGCTGGCGTAGATTCTTGCATGTTACTCAGCCCTTAAACCAATTTCTGTTCCAAATGTTATTTTGGGATGATAATTATTTGTAAAGTTTCAGTGGTTCTTTTTCATAAGCAGTCAAGAGATATTTTCAGGATGCTCTGTCATATTCGGAAATAGCTGCAGGTAGTGATAGTTTTTATTAAGGAACATCAAATAGCCAAAATTATATGAAAAACCATTGTCTTATTGCCAAGAATTTAAAATGCAAGCTGTGCTAGAAGCAAGAGATAGGATTAGTTTTCTTTGAAATTAAAAAATGCATAATGGCTACCTGTTGACAGCTGAATATTTTTAGTAAACATTATTTTCCCCATTGCAAATACCAAACTGTTGTAATTGAAAATTCAGTTAAAGTGTTTTCCCTGCTTTGGATACTATAACTGGCAAATCAGTGAATTTGTTCTCTGCATTTCAGCCTTCTGTAAAGAAAAGCCTGGTACTTTAATGGATTTCTCTCCCCCACCCAGCCCCCATCCCAGAAAAATCAAAGTCTGTTTATGGATGAATCAGTTATGTTAGCTGTATCTTTTAAAGACATGTATAAAACTGTTCAATGTAATCTCCATAATCTGGGAATTTGGTGTCAATACTTCTTAATTCATTGCCTAGAGATCCATGGCCACAAAACACTTTATGAGGAGCTGAAAGTAGGATAAAACTCTTCATTAGTCTTTTTTCATCATCTTCATTTGGACTTGTGTAATTTAATTTTACTCAGTGACAGCAACTGCACTCAGCAATTGTCTCCTATCACTCATTTTATTTTTTGAGAATGCCTTAGTCATTTCCTATTTCCAGAATATTCTGAAGGAAGTTAGTTATTAGCAATTAGCAACAAACACATACAGGCATTATGGGAAAATAAAATGACAGCTGCTGGAAGCAATGGATGTGGATACTACCATAACTCTTATGGACATTTCTCCCCTCTAAATGAATAAATGGTACATAGCGATTCACTGATTAATTACGTGCCATCAAGTCAGGATCAATTCTTAGCAAGTGCCTAGTTAGATTTCTCTTTCAGGCTTTCACAGTACTTAACAGAAAAAGTAAATGAATTTATACCCATAAAAATAAATTCACATTCACTGAACAAAACTCTAGGCTACCTATGGTATATGGACTCATTCAAATAGCTAGACTGGAAAGTAATTTCCACATTCCAGGATTTGGAGGGGGAGGATTTCCCCTTCCAAATCCTAATCAGAGCCAATCCTATTTAGTTTTATGGATCAGCAAAAAGTCAATTAGATGCTGCTACTCTGAGGTGATACCTGAGAAGATTCAATGGCATCCATTCATAACAATAAACATTAGTTCAAATAGATTCTATTCAATTCAGTGTTCCATTCCTTGCACAATAAATTCAAATCTTTACATTATAGATTTGGAAAGACCCTATTCAGAATTAAAATACCACTTGGTGGGTGTCTGAAAAGACATAGAAAGTAGTTTTGGTGTAGATTCGTGTTATATTGGAGTAGTTAGGTTGCTATCTCCCAGTCTAAACTCCATAATGCTTCAGTAACATGAAGGACAAGATCACAGGAAGATTCTAAAAGTCTTAGATATATCAGAGCTTAAGACAGTCAATAGTACAGAATTGGCTACTTGAATCCCTTCCCCATAACCACACTACAAATCAGCCATGGGTAAGTGGCTATCATATTACTCTGATAACAGAAAAGTTACTGTGTAAGGGCTTCCTATGCCATTGCCATTCCCAAACCTATTCAGAGAGAATGACACTTGAAAGCTGATAGAATAGAGTTGTTCCACTATACAAGTAAACTCCAAGAATCTCTTGAAATGGGTATGTATGCTGCTGGTAGCCCATGCTTCAAAAGAACAGGTCTTATGTAAGATCAAACTCAGACGGAAACAATAGCTTGTGTCATACAGATCCCTCTGCTTTCCCGTGGAATCCCTCAAATCCCACACTTCAGAATGAATGCTAGATATTGATCTTGGCTGTAAATGAAATAGCATCACCGCACAGGGGGTAGCAAATAGAGAAAGGAGCGAGCCACCTGGTGCTTCTGTCAGGAGGCAGAGACTGTGCAAAGATGAGGATTTGTGGGCTTCCTGTAGGAAAAAAAAAGAAAGAAAACAGGCATTGGGGAAAGGAAGGGAAAATTGTAGCTTAATTTCTTTTTTAAAAAAAGAAAAGGGATTTGGCACTTGAGAAAGTTGCATCATAGATGTAGGCACAAGACTGTACCTGCAAATCACATTTTGTGGCTAAGGAAAAGGATCATATTTTGAATAATAATTGAACATATGTGTGTGCATGTGTGCATCTTTGTATACACATACCATGTTCAATTAACTTTCTTAATAGGGCACTAAAGCTGATTTTATTTATATACACACACACATGCACACATACACACACACACATACACAATATATATACTCATGAGTAAATACACATAAAATAGGGATGCAGGTCACTGTTCAATAAGTAACCTTGTCAAAAAATGGAATGGGGGAAAAATACAAGGGAAAATGCAACGACTCTACAAATTCAACACTGACTCTCATTTGGAAAGCTGTTTGCAGTGTCCATTATTTTAAGTTCAAGAATCGATTATGAATTTGGAAACAGGTCAGGGGGGATAAATTACTGTTAAAAAAAACTGTATGAAAGGAAGCTGAAAAACTTGATATTCTGAGCAGCTGGCTAAGGCAACAAGATCAAATATATTTATAAATGAAAAGGGAGAAGCTATCTCTCAAAGAACAATAAGACAATCAATGGAATTAAATTTCTGACAGCTGCCGAAATCTCACTTTTTCTGCAATCTTAGTACTACAGAAATCCCTGAAATGGAATTCCTTTAGGTTCTCCATCCCAATTCTGGTCACATCTACTTGGAAGCAAAGCCCACTGAGCAGAATAGGCCTTATTTCCTGAGGAACACTTTCCTCATGAGACTCTTCAGTTGCATGTGGGAATGGCTAATGGTTAGCAGGAGTATTCAAGTGCAACCGAAAGACTTTGCTAATATGTTTTCTGTAGAAAGAAAGGTAAGAGGTGATGTGGCTCTGTAGTGAAACTGATAGAAATGTTTATGAAA
Organism: Thamnophis sirtalis; assembly: GCF_051295495.1. Classification (NCBI taxonomy): domain Eukaryota; kingdom Metazoa; phylum Chordata; class Lepidosauria; order Squamata; family Natricidae; genus Thamnophis; species Thamnophis sirtalis. Next base: position 74,532,786 of record NW_028261386.1, on the reverse strand, counting down.
TTATTGATGATATGGATTTCAGAGACTTTATAGCAGACTTTAGAGCTGCCAGTACATGAGCCGCCAAGCAGAGGAAATGGAAAAGAAAAAAGAAAAAAAATGAAATCCAAATAAATGATAAAAAGATGGGAAAAGAAATAGGATGCTATGGAGTCACAATAATGAAATTCACTAAAATTATCTTGAGTGGAATGTAGAACTCCTACAAAATTTTTTAAGTATGAGCAAGATATATCTGTGAATGCTATCTTTCTTATAAAATTAGCAATAGCAATAACACTTAGACTTACATACCACTTCACAGTGCTTTACACCCCCCTCTAAGCAGTTTACAGAGTCAGCATATTGCCCCAACAATCTGGTTCCTCATTTTACTAAGCTCGGAAGGATGGAAGTCCGGGTCAATACACTGGTGAGATTTGAACTGCCAAAATACAGCTAGCAGTCAGCTGAAGTAGCCATGCAGTGCTGCACTCTAACGACTATGCCACCACGGATCGGAATCTTTGTAATTAAAAACACATATTTTCTCAGGATTTGAGAATGACAACTATGCAAAGCCAGCAAGAAGTACCCTTTCTTTAAGTAGCTGCTTTCAGCTGATATAATTTTGGGGGAAATGACTTTCCCCCTTTGAATGTACTTAGCTGCATAATCTTCCTAGGTAAGCTATTATGTAAGAGAAAGGGGAAAAAATAAGTAAGCAGTACCATGCCTCTTGGAAACAATACATTAAGCCAAAAGTATCTAAAGCAGGGATGTCAAACTCGCGTTGCCACAGTATCATCACGTGACTTTTTCCCCCTTCACTAAACCAGGCAGGGGCAGGGCCATCACATGATGCATCCGGCCTGCGGGGTGCGAGTTTGACACTCCTGATCTAAAGTATGTGGTAAGAAAACACAAGCTTTTTACAGTGGGAGGAGAGGGAAAAAACCCAGAACTGTGCTAATATCTAGCATCAAAGGCAAAGTTACACAAAGCTGTCCAGAAATAATGTTCCAGAAGTAGCTCCTAGCAAATCTGTAGCAAATCTAAGATGGTATAATGGCTATAGAAATTGTGAAAGTAATTAGAGAAAAAGTACTATGTTCAATAAGTTGTAGTTATGTGAGGCTGGCTTGTGGTTATTTTGGCAAGAGAAAGACACTAATGTTCCTTGCTTCATGGTAAGTAGTGTAAGAATATTTCAAGACAGTAAGTTGCACAATGTCTAATCCTTCAGCATTTACAGGACACCAATTTCCAGCAAACCTAGTCATCATATTGAAATTTATTGAGAGCTATAGATCTTCCAGGGACATGGTGGCCAAGTGGCTAAGACACTGAGCTTGTAGCTCAGAATGGTCAACAGTTCGGTGATTTGAATCCTTTGTGCCAAGTAATGGAGTGAGCTCTCATTACTTAGCCCAGCTTCTGCCAACTAAGCAGTTTGAAAGGGTGTAAAAATGCAAGTAGAAAAATAGGAACCACTTTGATGGGAAGGTAACAGCGTTCCGTGAACCTTTAGCATTTAGTCATGCTGGCCACATGACCATGGAGCTGTCTTCAGACAGTGTTGGCTCTTTGGTTTTGAAACAGAGATGAGCATCGCCCCCTAGAGTCAGGAGCGACTAGCACATTTGTGCGAGGGGAACTTTTACCTTTACCTTATAGATCTACTATCATTGGAGGACCATAAGTTGAACAGTCCCACAAATAAATGGATACTGATATAGAAAATAGAGACTACACTTTTGGGTTTACATGTTACCTTTGTATCAGTACAATTCTTCATGTACCAATAGAAATGTATTGGTCTCCCCAATAAATATGGAAAATGTAGGAGGAAAAAAAGCTGTAACTTTCTGTATATACAGTACTAACAAATCTGTTGAGAAAGCATCAACTTTGTCTGTTCTGGTTGATATTCCTGAAAAAATGAATGGATCAGTATCCAAACATTTCCATTATCTGAAATAAATCTTCAAAGGGGTGCTTATGCTCCATTAAGTTTTGACTGAAATTTTCCTATTCCTTTGATTATGCAAAGCACTGTCCTGCTTCTAAATATTGGTGTGCTTTTCAAAACACAACAGTGAATGGGTAGAAGCTTCATTCATCATTGTAAATTGGTTGATCAAATCAATCAGATGGCATCAAGGTAAGATAATACACCACTTTGCACACAATAACCAAAGACTCTGAATCCTAAATATTAGATCATTTGGATAACCTGCACACAAAACCTTTTCTTTAAGATTTTTCTCCATCACAGGCTTCTCTGTGATTCTAGCACTTGGGATGGTACTAAATCCCTCATGTTTTTATCTTTTTTTTAAAAACTAGTTGTTTGAAATCACTTATTGTCACCTGAAGTCCTGTTTCATTTTCTGCTTACTGAACACAGAGTGAAAATAGATGGTTTCACCCAGTCCCTCACCCAGCAAAGTCAAAAGAGTAGGGGCCAGATTTAGACATGGTGAAAGTTTTTTCCCCTTTTTACAGATTTAAGTTAAGAAAAACAACTAGGGTCTTCTATATTTGACGCTCCTCTGCCATTTTCATTCCTTTATTCTGGATCTCTCTGTACCAAAATGATCCTTTTGGCAGCATTGGTAGCACTGGAAGTTGAATTCAATGTTACTCTGGTTTCTAATTTCAATCCCTAAATATTAGGGTTATGCATGCTTCAAGGAAGCTTGAAAAAACTGGGAGTTTTAGTGAATAGTGCTCCTTTCCACATTGGAAAAACAAAATTATGGTGCTGCTTTAAGAACTTTACTCTGTAAAGTTGATGCTTCTTTTAAACCAACCATAACATTTGCTTTTCACAATTGCATGGAAGGAAAAGTCTCTGCTTTAATCAAAGCATAGAAGGGCTTGATTCATTCAAATTCAAAGAATTACTTCTGAATCATTTTGAAATGTGCAGAATTCTGCCACATATTGTCAGAAGCTCAAAAGTTGGCAATTGCAGTGATAGAAAGCATCTGACCACAGGAGTACATTTATGTGCCTAATTTGAAAAGGCCTGTCTTGTGAAGATATTTTCATAAATACCTTTATCAAGCAAAAATCATCTACTTATCTTGACACTTATTCAGAGTTTTTTTAAAAAACCAACCCACTGACAGGTAATTTAAATAGATAGAAAGAATCATTAAACTCTGGAGTCAACTGGAAGCAGGCTATTTAAACATCCTAGAAACTACCTGGATAACTTTTCTAGTAAATCATGACCCTAATGGAGAACATGGTACTGGATTGTATCATATTAATATATTTAATCTATAAACTCTTACTCAAATGTATGAGCATGTCAAGGCTCATGTATGGGTTTCAGAGTGGAGTGAAATACCCATGCAATTGCCCTATCTGTCAAGTGAAACAGCTGTCACTAAACATATTATAGTTTATGCTATTGTACCAATAAATATATAAATACAGTCAAAGGAACAGGTATATTGAAGTACAAGCAGCATTCACTATATATTTTTGGTTGACCTTGTTAATGGAATTGTGTTGATGCATTGATTTCCTCTTATATCTATAAATATTCATTGTTCACAGAGATATTATCTAAGCTAGACAATTGGTTCTAATATTAAAGCAGTCAATAATCTACTTTGATGTTTATGAAGCATATCAATACTTTTTTTAAAAAGAAATTTTATTTCTCTAAGGAAGATCTGCATTCAAGGCCATCTGGCCAGGAATAAGGCAAATTGCCTAGTTTCACTTTCCTCTCCTTCCAAGCACTACTTCCAAGACTGTACATCCACTTAAGGCAGCCTAAATATGCTGGCTTCCTGTCGAGATTTCATCCTCCTTCAATAATGAAAAGAGATGCTCTATCTACCTAAAGCAGATCTGCATGCAAACATCCTCAGGACCCAACAAGTTTAAATGAAGGAAAGAGGAACATATAAGTGTCAGAAACACCATTTATTTAGATTGGTGTCCAAGTATACACACACACACACACACACACACACACACATATATCCTATTTTCCCCTTTAAGAACAATCTTATAAAGTAGCAATAGAAGTAGCATTTAGAGTTATATACCACTTCAAAGTGCTTTTATAGCCCTCTTAGTGGTTTACAGAGTCAGCATATTGCCCCAACAATCTGGGTCCTCATTTTACCGATCTCAGAAGGATGGAAGGCTGAGTCAACCTTGAGCCTGGTGAGATTTGAACTGCCAAATTGCAGGCAGATGGCATTCAGCAGAAGTAGCTTGCAGTTATTCATTCTAACCACTGCACTACTACAGCTCAATATGTTAGACTGAGAGAGGTGAGAGATCCAAAATCACCTGAAAATGATCTAGGACCCAATCACCCCATTAATGAGCCGTAGTGGCACAGTGGTTAGAGTGCAATACAATATTTCTGCAATTTTGCAATTCAAATCTCACCACCCTCAAGGTTGATTCAGCCTTCCATCCTTCTGAAGTGGGTAAAATGAGTTCCCAGATTGTTGGGGGCAATATGCTGACTCTGTAAACCTCTTAGAGAGGGTTGTAAAGCACTGTAAAGTGGTATATAAGTCTAAGTGCTATTGCTATTGATTGGACAACCATATGTCACAATTGTTTCCTGCTTAAGCAGCGGGTTGGATTGGAAGACCTTCAAGGTCCCTTCCAACTCTTTTGTTCTAGTTGAACACTACACTGGGTTTTATTTTATTAATAAAGTAAGTAATATTCCTTAGCATAATTTAATATTATACATCAATCATTTCAGATCCCATTATGCAGAAAAGGCAAATATCCATCAAACAAGTGTTATGAATATTAGGACACCCTTCTGTTTGAGAGTTTGTGCAGAAGGAAGAGTTTGTGTAGATAGGTTGCTCAGAATCACTGCAACAGTGTGTGTGGGAGCAATAGAAGGCAGAGTGGATATAAACGATCAAGAGGCAGAAAGCATGTCCCTTGGCAGCTTATCTTTCAATCCAGTCCGCAAGATATCTAAGAAGCAAATATTTCAAAGACCTGCCTTAACGAACTGCCTAGGAACAAAGCTGCAAAATTCCTCTTACAATATCCAAAATTCTGTCTTTATGCCAAGGATTGGTACTCAAGATACCTTACTGAAGTTTGTGTAGTTCTTTGCTTCCTTGGTTTAAGATGTTTTAGAAAGCAAACTATGAATAGGTTTGGATAGGTGTGGTAGAAATTCACCTGGGCTTGATGGACTCTCTGCTAAAATAAAGCAAGGTCATGGCACGCACTTGAAAGTAAATCAGGAAGACTATAATTGTGGGGCTGTCTGGCAAGAACAAAGAATGGTTTTCTACAGGAAATATGCATGTGTAAAACTTGTAACAATTGTGGTTATTAGAAAGCTGATAAAAGTATCAAGAGTTAGACAACTTGCAGACCTCAGCTAAAAGTTAGGAATAGAGATGGCCTGCAGCAAATGAAATGTGTATTAGATAACTCCTGGGGCATTCATTAGCCAAGGTTTAAGAATAGGACAGCTAGAGACTAATAGAACAAAATGTATAATTATTTCTAAAATGTTTATTAGGTGATATTTTTTATTATCCCGCCTTGTCCCGCCTTCTCCTTTGGTGAAAATGTATAAAGCTTTCTTAACCCTTTGTTCTGGGTTCTTGGCATTTAGGCCAGGAGCCCTTTTCCTTGGGATACCCCAATAAAAAGCAATCAAAACCTGCAGCTCGTATCTGGAATCCTTCAATGAACTCGGCACCAGGTTCAGACCTGAATTGAGGACAGCAGGCTGGTGGTGGAAAGTTGACAAACAAGAATGAAACAGATGAAATATAGCAATAGCAATAGCAATAGCAGTTAGACTTATATACCGCTTCATAGGGCTTTCAGACCTCTCTAAGCGGTTTACAGAGTCAGCATATCGCCCCCACAGTCTGGGTCCTCATTTCACCCACCTTGGAAGGATGGAAGGCTGAGTCAACCTTGAGCCGGTGAGATTAGAACCGCTGAACTGCAGATAACAGTCAGCTGAAGTGGCCTGCAGTACTGCACCCTAACCACTGTGCCACCTTGGCTCCTGATAAAAGGAAAAGGGACAAAGAAGACAGAGCCAAGAGGGAAAAAATAACTCTAGTTGGAAAATTCTGTGCATTAAAGGAAATAGAAGCCTTCATCTGAAAGTGGCACCATCAAAAGCCAGCTTCTCTTCTCCTTCCCTTCCCTTATTTTCTATAGAACTGAACACACATGCCTCATTTTTAATGCCACTTGTTACCATGGAGTTCAAGAACAGAATCTGATTTTCTCGGTGACAATCTAATATATCACAATGTATATGTTATGCTTTATGTGCAGTCATTCAAATCAGATGTGTGTACTTGGCAAATGTGCTACTATGCAGGATTAATCTGATGTACTTCTTTTCTTGTACTCTTGCCAAATGTTAAAAATAGTCAGCTGTATCATGTAAAATAGATTTCTTTCAAACTGGATTGTCGATGAATGGAGTTTTCAGCCTATTAATTTAACAGAAATTAATCCAATGAGTTTGGAGTTTTAAGATATCAAGCTTAAAAAGTTGGGATAATAAATGTCATCTGTGCCGTAAATTATAGAGAATATCAAGAGTTCTCAGGAAAGGGACTATAAGCACAATATTTTGCTCATCTGTCAGCCCTCCTGGCAATTTTGACTCTGGTTGTTTTATTTGAATGCAAAACCACTTTCAGCTGCTTGCCTGATACCACAGAGGAAAAGCAAGTCAGGTTCCTTGTCTGCTTCATGCATCATTAGCAAAATTGCCAGCTAAAGTCCTGCCTGCAGTTTTGTTATTAGTAGTGATAATGCAAGAAGCAGAAGGAAACACAGCTTGACTTTCATCTCCCAGGTGGAGATTTCATTTAGAAAAAAATTACTCCTTTATTCATAAAATAAGTGGATTCACTATGAAGCTGTCAATATGATATAAATCTGTAAGTGTCTGTGTGTGTATTTATATCTATTATTTGTATCTATATGTATATGAATATCTATATGTATATGTATATGACTCTCTCTCTCTCTCTCTCTCTCTCTCTCTCTCTCTCTCTCTCTCTCTCTCTCTCTCTCTCTCTCTCTCTCTCTCTCTCTCTCTGTGTGTGTGTGTGTGTGTGTGTATGTATGTATGTATGTATGTATGTATGTATGTATGTATGTATGTATATCAGCGCTGTCCGAAGATGTCTCTGTGGTCATGTAGCCGGCATGACTAAACACCAAAGGTACCCGGAATGCTGTTATCTTCCCACCAAAGGTGGTTCCTATTTTTCTACTTGCATTTTTACATGCTTTCGAACTGCTAGGTTGGCAGAAGTTGGGACAAGTAATGGGAGTTCACTCTGTTACATGGTGCTAGGGATTTGAACCACTAAACTGCCAACCTTTCTGATCAACAATCTCAGCCTCTTAGCCACTGAGCCACTGTATCCCTTTTAGTTGTGTGTATCTATATCTATTATACATATCTATATGTATATAAATACATATATGCATACACAAATACACACATGCATATATATGAAAAAAAATGCTGTGGCCTAGTAATTAAAAGCATTTTCAGCTGTCCATCATTATTTGGGGAGGTAATATTTCCAAAATATTTTTAAAAAAGTTTTCAATGAGCCATCAATCTCCCCCAAATATGATACATACAATCAGTTTTTTTGGTGTGTGTGTGTGTGTGATAAATTTTACTATGAGTTGAAATTTGGGTGCTAGTTTTAGTTTGATGTAGTTTTATTAAAGCAGCTTTTATGGTTTTGTATATTTTATTTTGAAAGACTTCTATACCTGCCCATATTATAACCAGAACCCTGGACAGTTCACAAACAATAAAAACCACAAATTGTCATCCCGCCCCCAACATTCAGAATAAAAACCCATGTTGTCCCAGTGCAATACTCTTCCATACATCCACATACCATCTTGTCAAGCCCAACTTCATCGTGCTCCAATACAAAGCCTTTTGGAAAGGAGAATTGAGGCTCCTCGCGATCTGGGAGAAGAGTATTCCTCAGGGCAGGGGCAGCTATGGAGAAGGCATACTTCCTAGTTCTCATGAGACGACGACATGTAAGAGACAGAACATGACACCTGCCCATACTATCTGAAAGGTAGATATATTCATGGTGAAATTGTACTGAAATTAACCTCATGACATCGTGGACTTTAAAGCTAATAACCAGCATCTTGAGTTGAACTGGGAAAGGAACCTGAAGTAATATTGACAAACTGTGAAGTATCCAGAATTGTATGCACTACCACATTCTGTACCAGTTGTAATTTCTGCATTTCAGAAGAAGGCAATGGAAAATTACTTCTCTACTGATTAAAAAAAACACAACAGAACATAATATATGAAATCAGCAGAAATTGACTTCAACTGGAAGAACATTTTGCTTTATTCTCATATCAGGGGCCAAACTACATTTAAATTTTTGTGTAAGTTTTGGAGATGTGATATAACATTTTTCTTTTAATGAATATATTTAAAACTCATTTTTTTTAAAAAAATAAAGCTGCAAGATGTGCTAATTGTTAGTGGAATCAGAGCAAACATGAAAGGAGTTGTAGAACAAAAAAAAATCCCTCTCACTTTTACTAATGGAAAATCCCTTTTCTGAAACAAATACTTGCACATTAGGTAAAAAAATTACCTTTTTTTTTTACCAATGAGAGAAGAATTGAAAACCTTTTTAGGTCAATCTTCCTTCCTATCATATGCAAGATAAGGGCAAAGAAACATAAATATACAGTACAAATGTTTCCCCTTTGCAGGAAATTATGATTAAGGTAGAAATGTGGGCTTCTCTATTTTTCTGGCCTTTCTCACTCAGATGTAATGGACAACAAATGTATGGTGATTTTGTTTATCCACTGATTCCATGCCAGATGCTGGGGGTAGTTTTGGCAGGGTGCCATAGCATTCAGAGTGCCTATGGACTGTGAAGAAGGGAGCACAGAACCATAATAGTGTCAGACCATTAAGTTCTGGTAGTCTGCCATAAGCTTGCTTCTGTTGGTCTTGTTCTGTTACCCAGTTTGTTTTATCATTTTGGAAGTAATAAGTTTTACTGGCAGGAGATAATGACAGGTTGCTTTACTGATGAGCACACAGCTAATCCTCTACTTACAACCACAATTGGAGCCTGAATTTTGGTCACAAATAATTGCAGTTGTAGGTTGAGGCAACCATGTGACCTGACTGATTTTTTCAACGTTCAGTCATTAAGTGCATCACACAGTCATAAATCCAAACCATGTGGGTGTTAAGGCACAAGTCACAGTCACATAATTGCAGGACATTGCAACCAGTCAAAAATGTGAGTCAGTTACCAAGCACCTGAAATACTGTCATATGACCATGGCAGGGAAGCATGACTTTTATGGCAACCAGAAGTACTTTATGGCTGCAAAAAACTCTTTCTGAGAAGAAACTACCTTGGAATGGTCATTAAATGACTGGTCGTAAGTCAAGAACTATCTGTATGTCTCAGATGTCATTGTGTAATCCCTGATGAAGGACAATATCACTAGCCAACAAACTAACCATCAGTGGTGGGGTTCAAATAATTTAACAACCGGTTCTCTGCTCTACTGACCAGTTGGGTAGGCGTGCCTCGGTGATCATGTGACCATTGGGTGTGGTCAACTCAATGTCACTCACGTCGATGGGTGCTTTGCCTTAGCTGTTACATTGTAATAAGGGTTAACCAGAGAGGTAGTTTCTGTAAGCAGGGCAATAAAGATTAGGCTAGAAACAACACCAGAATGTTTCCTTCCTTACAGGATTAGCCCTATAAAGTGGGGGGGGGGGGGAAGCAAAATAAGATTTCTTCCAACAACCGATTCTCCCAACTGCTTAGAAAGTTTACAACCGGTTCTCCCAAATAGGTGTGAACCGGCTGAATCCCACCACTGCTTTGCATCCTGAGTGAATCTCAGTTTAAAAATGTAGAACATACTGAGCAGGGGTGGTATTCACTTACCTTCACTACCAGTTCACAAATGTGAGCGTGCACATGCACGCAATTGCTTCAAGCGCATGCGCTATATCCATGCCTGTGTTGTGCCTTTCGTGCATGTGTTTTGCCTAAAAAAATATCCTCAATGGGATGCTGTAGAGCTGGGGCGGGTGAGCAGGGCCACCCGCAATTTCTGCTACCGGTTTAGGCAAACTGGTTAGAACCAGCAAAATACCACCTCTGATATTGAGGTTCTCTTTGCCAATAATACATTTGATGGCATATTTGGCAATCATTTGAATAATGACTTTTTACTTTGCCACACGTAATAAAATCAAAGGGCTCAGAAGAGCCCTTTGCTAATTATGTAGCCTTCAGGTCAAAACAGGAGCATAAAACCACATGTTCTCTCTCTCTCATCTTTTTCCTATTGATTTCCTGATAAACATTTACATCATTCAGATCTCTTATGCTCCATCTAGACTCTCACCATATAAGGTCATTTTTTCTTTCTGGAAAAAAAATATCCTGCCTGAAGTATTCATTCACTCACCACCAGGAAATTACTGGAAATGGGCATCATCTTAATTTTCACCAAGCTGTCTCCAGTATGGACAGAGCCAAATTATGTATCTCATCTTATCTTCGCTGGCTCTGTAAAACCATTACAAAGCAATAAAGATCATGAATTTAGATCGGTGTCCTGCCTCTTTGGTTTAAAGCATCCTGAGGGAGCTTTATATTAACAAATCATATTGAGTAGCTATTTAGCTCAAGGTTGTGAAGCCAGAGAAGGCATCCGGTGTTAAAGCAGTAAATACAGTGAAGTCACTGAACAGAAAGATTTTTGCTGGCAATTAGTCTGGGAAGGATACAATCGCTTCTCTCTCTCTTTCTGTCTTTGCTCCTGAGCTCTTCCTGTACAGTACTTTTCCTTTGCCTGAGATATAACAGGTATACAGAAAAATAAACTGGTCAACTTTCTAATCTTCAAAATGTCTTAACCCTAACTCTTGATTGCTCACTTGATTATTTCCTTGACTGCCAGACACTATTCATAAAAATTATGATAAATTATGGTTTAAATTTTGTATTGATGCATTGCATTATTATTTACATCAGCATGGTACAAGTAACATTAGGATGGTCAGAGATTAAGGCTGTGAATACAATATCCTAAACTAATGAAGACTTTGGAAATTTAACATCATGGAACAACTGAAACAAGAGAATGTCATGTAGGCACAAAAGTGTGGAGCTTGGGTCACAAAGATGTTCACATCTATCCGTTATCTGTTATCTGTTATCTATTATCTATTATCTATTATCATCTATTATCTATTATCATCTATTATCTATTATCATCTATTATCTATTATCATCTATTATCTATTATCATCTATTATCATCTATTATCTATTATCTATTATCTATTATCTATTATCTATTATCTATTATCTATTATCTATTATCTATTATCTATTATCTATTATCTATTATCTATTATCTATTATCTATTATCTATTATCTATTATCTATTATCTATTATCTATTATCTATTATCTATTATCTATTATCTATTATCTATTATCTATTATCTATTATCTATTATCTATTATCTATTATCTATTATCTATTATCTATTATCTATTATCTATTATCTATTATCATCTATCTGTCTATCACATTTGTGAATCTCTCTCAGTGAAGGGCTTTTTGGGCACTTTAATCACCCTATGCCAAAGGCTAAGCCAGCAGGACAAACAAAAAATCACTGTTGATGATACTCAGATGACAAATGTAAACAGCTGAAAATTGTGAAGCATCATCTTCAGCAAAGGGTATTTGGACAAAGAAATTGACTCCAGGATCCCCAAGGGCAGCCAGGTTTCAGGCAGCTGTTGCAATTTAGTTTTCCCACTCCCAAGAATTCTGTCCCAGTTTCCACTGTCTTCCATACCCTAGTGTTGAACTTGCCCTGAATGGTGAATTTGTCTCTGATAGATATTGTTTTAATAATCTGTTTTAAATGGAACAGCCATTGCACAGGGGCAGTCCCACTCTTTCAATAGAAGAGATCAAAATCCAGCAGCCTAGAGAACCACTAAAGCTGGACACACACACACACCCACTGTTGCAGTGAACAGCCAAGATGTCAAAATGTCTTGTCATACATTTAACGTGCCACAATGCCTGCTGGACCTACCTCCTTAACCATTGAAACTGCCAATCTCTGCCAATCTGCCAAGGCCAAACTTCACACTCTGGGTGAATCCCCATCACACCAAGAGTCAAAGACTCATTAGATCCCCATACCTGGTTTAACCCATCTACCAAGATGGTGTGGCCTCTGCATGTATTACATCTACTTGGAGCCGCAGGTTAGAGCTGAGCACCAGGTGAGAAGCAAAGGTGCATGACCAACTGTAGAAAGGGAACAGCAGGCCCCTCTGTCAGAGGTGTGCTACTGTTCCTGAACAATATTAAGGTCATTTTCTCCTTTCTAAGGATTTATTAGGGAGAGTTTTATTATACTCATAGCCAACTCTTGACGATCCCTATATATTTATCTTAGCCAGGGTAGAAACTGAATAGGCTTTTGACTACAGCTTTCACTTTCCCCCATCTTTGAGTGACTATGGAGGCCATTTTGAAAGAAAATCTTCAGGTTCAGATGGAAAAAGCTCTCTGGTCAAGGGACAAAACTAATTTTGATAATTGCTAGTTTGAAAAGTTATTTCTGTTTTATGCAGGAAGAATGAATTTCACTGTGTCTGGCATTCACCTGTGGAGGCTCAAGATCTGACTTATCTTGTTGCTTGTAAATTGAATCATGTATGGCACATGACTTGTTCCAATAAATGATAAGATAAGAAAGCATTTGGTGAGATTGTCCACATTTTTGGTGTGTGTGGGTGTTTTGAATCATGTGCACAAGTTGTAATAAGTGTCAATCAAACTTCTAGTCCTACAGAAATATCCAATTCTCCCCCAAACATTGAGTTACAAGAAAATAAGCACAATATAGTACCTATTTCCTTACAATGTTGACACCTCACCTGATTTTCTTTAAAAAAAAAAACCCTTCCAATTTTGAGCTTACCTTCTAATCAGTGCCAACAATATGATCTAGTGATTATATTACCTTACTTCTTCAAAATTAGCTCTTTGTCTCCCTTCTTCAGATATTTATATGCAGAATTAAAATCACAGTAGGGCATCTCTGACTTGGTTGCTCATGTTTAGAATTATTCCCCCACTCCTTTTTGAAAGATGCATGTAGAACAATGTAAGCAGGATATTAAAAAGCCTATTTTCCTATTTTTTAAAATATTTGCCCTTTTTAAAGAATTGCAAACTATTTGCTCTTTTGTATTCTTTTATTAGCTTCCAGCATGCTTTGTTAAGCATGACATAGCAATACAATTTAAAACTGGAAAAGAGTGGCCATGATTAATGTGTTTTTAAGAAAAGGCTAATCCACCATTTAGTTTAGTTTCCCTTTCTTATAATAGCTTTAAAGAAAAACAGTCAAAAACCATAATGTCTTAGGTAGTTCCTACAAAAACAACAATTAAAAGGGCAAGAACTCACCTTGTTCCTGTAGTAAAATCATTGAAAGGGCTCAACTAACTTGCTTGTGCTAAAAGTAGGAACATTTCAATCTTCTTACCCCAGCAAATCTGAAGAAAGCAATCTAGTAGAACGCTTGCCCTCCTTCTTTCGTATTTTTGGATTCAAAACCATTATTAGGAGGACCAATAAATCAACTTCAGCAGTGCTGATGAGAAAGAAAGGCAAAATAAGTTCTCCCATAACAAATCTGGCAGACATTACACAAATGTAGCTGCTTTGAAAAATTATGAAGAATTATTTGTTTGGTTGATAGTTTGTCATGTATGCAGGCTTATAATACATTTTGTATACACGTCAAATGTCAAAATTGTGCCTTGACCAGAATTGTGAGATCTGAATTGCAAACACTGGGATAACCAAAAGATATCAACAAAAAGATAAAGAATACCCTGATTCTCTGTTATCATCTAATTCAGTGTTTTTCAACCTTTTTTGTGCAAAGGCACACTTTTTTCATGAAAAAAAATCACGAGGCACACCACCATTAGAAAATGTTAAAATTTTTTAACTCTGTGCCTATATTGACTATATATAAAGTAATTCTCCCACGGCACACCTTACACTATGTCACGGCACACTAGTGTGCCGCGGCACAGTGGTTGAAAAACACTGATCTAATTCATGGGTGTCAAACTCGATTGCATCACATGACATATTGTGATGTTTTTCACCTTTGCGGAGGTGGATGTGGTGTGGCCTGCATGTGACACATCTGGCCGGTGGGCCACCAGTTTGACAGGACTGAGATTGTTGTTTGTTATTGTTTATTGGTCTTGTATGCCGCCCACTCCCGAAGGACTCCGGGCCGCTTACAATAAACAAGGGAAGGGGATAAATACACAAAACAACACTTTAAAATACACAACAGTCACAGTTTCCGTGGGGCTGGATATTTCGATTTTTTTTTTTGTCCAACCTTGATGGCCCTGTCCTTGACTCTAATCAAGTCCATTGATTTTTCTAGCACCCATATTATCTTCCATATCTTAAGTTGCCATAAACAATAAATCAGTTAGGTGGTTTTGGCTTAGTGTACTGTGAAAATTCAGCCATTTGGTCAGAAAAGTGACAATATTCTTATTTTGGACCTAGAAAAGAAATGGGTTATGAAGGAGTTCCTAAGACAAGGTAAAGAGAGAATGAAAAGAAATAAACTTTTGGGACACTACTTTAGAAAAATAAAATTCAACACCTTTTAAAAGCAAAAAAAAAAGTTTCTCCAGTAGCTTTTAATGGGTTTTTCTTGGCCAGGACTGAATTACGATGTTTTCAAGAGTTGCTTATAGATAAAATAGAGAGAGAAGAATTTTTTGTTGTATTTTTAGAGAAAGGGATAAGTTAATATGTGATGAAGAAATTTTTGAATGAAATGTTAAAGAATATGATTTAACTGAAACTGTACAGAACTTGCCTTGATAAAGGGCGGAATCATATCTTTGTATATCATTTTTGTTTATATTTCTTCCCTTTATCTCCTTTTTCCTCTTCACTTTTTCATTTTTATTTTTCTTAGTTTGTATCCATTTTTTATCATTTTAAATCAGTTGTAATTTTAAACTTCAATAACAAGCATTGTGATACAATTGTATAATAATAATAATGTAATAATAAAATATGATGTTAGTTATGTAATAGTACACATGTGATTATATGTTATGAAAATGAAAAAAAATAAAAAACTTTAATTAAATAAAAGAATTCTATGGATGTTTATTCAACCCTCTCCAAAGAGTCTTTGGAAAGCACCCCTGTTGCACAGGGCTCGATCACAAACCCAATATTGCAAGTGTCACGGGGTATTTGCCTTTAAAATTCTTTGTATTATTGCAGGTATTTATATCCAATGTTTTTCTTTTTCTTTTTGCAAGTTTACCACACGTGGTAAACTGATCTTTCAAGGTTATATATATATATATATATATATATATATATATATATATATATATATATATATATATATATATATATATATATATATATATATATATATATATATATATATATATAACCTTGAAAGATCAGTTTACCACGTGTGGTAAACTTGCAAAAAGAAAAAGAAAAACATTGGATATAAATACCTGCAATAATACAAAGAATTTTAAAGGCAAATACCCCGTGACACTTGCAATATTGGGTTTGTGATCGAGCCCTGTGCAACAGGGGTGCTTTCCAAAGACTCTTTGGAGAGGGTTGAATAAACATCCATAGAATTCTTTTATTTAATTAAAGTTTTTTATTTTTTTTCATTTTCATAACATATAATCACATGTGTACTATTACATAACTAACATCATATTTTATTATTACATTATTATTATTATACAATTGTATCACAGCGGCCAGTTGTTTCGCCGGATTTGGCATTGGTTACTAGTCGGGCCGCACCCAGGGGCCTAGGATGTCGTAACGTATTTTCGTAATATGCGTGCAGATCCAAGCAGTGCGGCTTTTTGCATTTGACTGATGGTGATTTTGTCAATTTTTAACTGTTTTAAATGTAATTCAACTGCTTTTGGTACAGCACCCAGTGTGGCAATTACCACTGGAATTATCACTGCTGGTTTGTGCCATAGTCGTTGAATTTTGATTTTTAAGTCCTGGTATCTTGCGATTTTTTCATGTTCCTTCTCGGCGACCCTGCTATCACCTGGTATTGCGATGTCTATGATTGTGACCTTATTTTTCTCAACCAATGTGATGTCTGGTGTATTATGCACCAGCATTTTGTCTGTTTGTATGCGAAAATCCCACAAGATCTTGACCATCTGATTTTCGGTGACTTTTTCAGGCTGATGTTCCCACCAGTTTGTTGCTGTTTTAATATTATAATTTTTACAAAAATTCCAATGGATCATTTGTGCTACTGAATTGTGCCGCAATTTATAATCAATCTGCGCGATTTTTTTACAGCAGCTGAGTATGTGATCAACAGTTTCATCAGCTTCTTTGCAAAGTCTGCTTTGGCATCATCAGAGGATTTTTCGATTTTGGCCTTAATGGCATTTGTGCGGATAGCTTGTTCTTGCGCAGCCAGGATTAGTGACTCTGTTTCTTTCTTTAATGTACCTGTTGTTAACCATAACCAAGTTTGTTCACTGTCCACTTTATCTTTTATTTTTTCCAGAAATTGGCCATGCAGTGCTTTGTTCTGCCAACTCTCCATTCTTGATTTTATCACATCTTTTCTGTATTCTTGATTTGTCTGTTGGGCCTTCAGTAGATTTTTGTTCTTTACTTCGATTAATAGATGTTCTTGACTTTCTTTTAAATAATCAGCCAGTGCATGTTTTTCTTCTTCAACTGTTTGCTTCACTTGTAATAATCCTCTGCCACCTGATTTTCGGGGCAGGTAGAGTCTATCAGTATCACCACGTGGATGTAAACTGTAGTGCATTGTCATTAGTTTCCTGGTTTTTCGGTCCAAAAGGTCCAAATCAGCTTGTGTCCAGTTAACTATATCAGCTGTGTATCTTATAACTGGTATTGCCCAGGTATTTATGGCCTTGATTGTATTTCCACCATTCAATTTAGATTTCATGAAATTATTATTTCAATGAAATTATTATTATTAATTATACAATTATATCACAGCGACCAGTTGTTTCGCTGGATTTGGCATTGGTTACTAGTCGGGCCCCACCCAGGGGCCTAGGATGTTGTAACGTATTTTCGTAATATGCGTGCAGATCCAAGCAGTGCGGCTTTTTGCATTTGACTGATGGTGATTTTGTCAATTTTTAACTGTTTTAAATGTAATTCCAGTGCTTTTGGAATAGCACCCAGTGTGCCAATTACCACTGGAATTATCACTGCTGGTTTGTGCCATAGTTGTTGAATTTCGATTTTTAAGTCCTGGTATCTTGCGATTTTTTCATGTTCCTTCTCGGCGACCCTGCTATCACCTGGTATTGCGATGTCTATGATTGTGACCTTATTTTTCTCAACCAGCGTGATGTCTGGTGTATTATGCACCAGTATTTTGTCGGTTTGAATATGGAAATCCCACAAGATCTTGACCATCTGATTTTCGGTGACTTTTTCAGGCTGATGTTCCCACCAGTTTGTTGCTGTTTTAATATTATAATTTTTGCACAAATTCCAGTGGATCATTTGTGCTAATTAATTGTGCCGCAATTTATAATCAGTCTGCGCGATTTTTTTACAGCAGCTGAGTATGTGATCAACAGTTTCATCAGCTTCTTTGCAAAGTCTGCATTTGGCATCATCAGAGGATTTTTCGATTTTGGCCTTAATGGCATTTGTGCGGATAGCTTGTTCTTGCGCAGCCAGGATTAGTGACTCTGTTTCTTTCTTTAATGTACCTGTTGTTAACCATAACCAAGTTTGTTCACTGTCCACTTTATCTTTTATTTTTTCCAGAAATTGGCCATGCAGTGCTTTGTTCTGCCAACTCTCCATTCTTGATTTTATCACATCTTTTCTGTATTCTTGTTTCGTCTGTTGGGCCTTCGGTAGATTTTTGTTCTTTACTTCGATTAATAGATGTTCTTGACTTTCTTTTAAATAATCAGCCAGTGCATGTTTTTCTTCACCAACTGTTTGCTTCATAATAATTAATAAAATAATAATAATAATAATAATAATAATAATATCAATTCATCTTACCAACAACTTCCAAAAACCAACAACTTCTCCTCCCACTCCATACCTCCTTTCTTCCCGCTGTCATCCTTCCTTTCTCATCTTCCCCTTCCTCTCTCCTTCTCCTCCCTTTCCGTACCACTCCTCATTTTCTCCTCCTCTTCCCCCCCCTTGCCCTCTCTCCTATCCCTCTCTTCTTCCCTTACCTTTCTCATCTACTTCTCACTCTTCGTCTCATTTACTTGGTGTATTTCAGTTTCTGAGCAAGCTCCATTTTATGTTGATGGTATTCATAATTCCTTTTCAATATACATATTTAATTTTTCACCTCTTTTTAGTAACCCCCCGATATAACAGAAAAGTATACATATACAGTCATAATTATCTTTATATAATTATACAACCTTACAAGCCTCCAATTTGTGATTTTGTCTTTTTATCACAATAACTTCCCACTGTAGATATATTTCATGTTCCCTCCATTTTTCCATACCTTGGATTAGATTACCCTTAATTGTCTTCTAGATGGCAATCTTCACTGTTCAATGTTCGTTACACTTCCCTTAATGTATTATATAAAATAACAAGTGGTAAACATCTCACTTTGTTCCTCATCTTAAAAGGTCTATATATGTCCATGTTTCATATATTTTGATCCATGCTTAGTTGTCCTTCTATTGTCATATTCAATCAATTGGCAATTCAATTTAATTATCATGTTAAAAAAGTGGCTCACAAAACTCTGCTTTACAAGCTCGCCATATCAGTTTCATATTTATCCATATTCCATATATATTAACTTTTATTTAGCTATCTTTCCATTATCATATTCAACCAGTTAGCAATTCCATTTTATTATACTTGAGAGACCGCCTTCTGCCAATTACCTCCCTACGACCTATAAGATCTCATAGGTTAGGCCTCCTCCGCACTCCATCGGCCAGCCAGTGTCGGCTGGCAACCACAAGGAGGAGGGCCTTCTCAGCAGCGGCCCCGACCCTTTGGAACGAGCTCCCCGTAGAGATTCGTACCCTCTCCACCGTCCAGGCCTTCCGCACAGCCTTGAAGAACTGGCTCGCCCGTCAGGCCTGGGGATAAGGACCATTACCCCGCCCGAATGTTGTATGCATGTTGCGTATTATTTTTATTATGTGTTGTCGTCTTAGTGTTGTATTCCCCCCTCCCTGGTTTTCTGTGAGCCGCCCTGAGTCCCCTCAGGGAAAAGGGCGGCCTACAAATAAAATCAATTCAATTCAATTCAATTCAATTATCATATTTAGGGATAAAGCCCTTATCTTAACATTATATTTTCCCATATAATAGTTTCTAGTTATCTGGTTTTTTCCTAGTAAGTCTTTTGTGCCACTTCTTTGTTCCTGTCTTCTCCCTTTTCTTTATTTTGACACATCCACTCCCTTCAATTTTCCCCAGGTCACAATCCAAAGAATATTTTATATTTCTTTTTGTTGGAACATAATCTCCTACTTCAATTTTCATTATGCCACTAACAACCTCCGAAACCACCTTTGTCTGCTTTCCCCCCCTTTTGTTGGGACACCTCCCCTTTTCACAATTTTCCCTACACCACTGCCGGGACCAAGGAAGTTTTATTTCCCTCTGTTTCTACCCCTTCAATGTCTTGCCCCTCTTCTTCTTTGAGTTCTTCTTTAGCTATCTGCTTCTCTGAATTCAGAATTCTAATTAGGCTTGATATTAATGATTTATGCATATTTTTTTATAATTTCACATAGTTCTTCAAATTCCCAGTTTTCCATAGTAAACATCCATAGAATTCCTGTCATATGCACGTGTGGGTTGCAGTGTAACCCAGAAACGTGTAAAAAGTATGTGCAATTGAAAGTATATGTAATTATCTAGGGTAGACATGATAGCAGTGTTCCAATATCTCTGCTGCCACAAAAAAGAGGGAGTCAAGCTATTTTCCAAAGCACCTGGGGGTAGAACAAGAAGCATTGGGTGGAAATTAATCAAGGAGAGAAGCAACTTAGAACTGAGGTGAAATTTCCTGACAGAACAATTGATCAGTGGAATAACTTGCCTTTTTAAGAAGATGTTGGATAACCATTTGTCTGAAATGGTATAGGGTTTCCTGCCTAGGCTAGAAGACCTCTAATGTCCCTTCCAACTCTGTTACTCTATGCTATTGTTATTTCATTCAATTTTATAGCTGACCATCTTAATCCAATGAAAAATTATTTTAGGGAAACTATGTCCAAAAGTGTGCATATAGTTTCTGGATATATTTTGTTTGCTAAATTTAGCCTTGCTTTAGAATTTCGTAATTGATCTATATTTTGAAGAAAGGGAAAGAATAATTTTACTAGAAAATAGTGTCCTTTATTGAACAATATACTTATGTTACTGGAAAATTTATACCATCATTGTGTTATTCTTTCATGAATGCACCTTTAAATGTAATGTCACTGACACTGTAAATTGCTTAGAAACTAATGGCAAAGATATAATAGAGGACTTATTCTATCATATATATCAATATATAATACTAATTTATAAATAGCATTTTAAGGCTTTGAATAATGCAAACTGCATAGAAACTCATGATGAGTACACAATAGGTTACAGATTTTTTTTAAAAAAAAACTACAGATGTGATGCAGGGTTCAATTTTTGTGTGTAAAATAATAGTTTAAAAGGTATAATAGAAGGCCATTTGGCTTACAATCTATGTAACTATGACATGATAATGCTGAGCAAATCTATGTAGAAATTTGCTGAGCAAATTTGGGGGAAAACTTTATTAACACTCAAAAGAGTTAAGTTGCTCTTAATTACACATGGAGAGAGAAGAACAATTTGCTGGTCAAAACCAAGGGAGTAATTTGTTAATGAAAGAAAAACAATGATAATCACACTCTTTATAATACAGCTCAATTGTCCAAGCTTGATTTTTTTTAAAAAAAATCTTAGCATAGAAATGAAAGCTGGATAGAGAAAATGAGTATATGCATGGGCCAAAAAGGAGCAAGGTTTCTATTATAATTCTTTACTTGCGAGCTTTGCTACTGGGCTGTGAAAATAAAAGCAAAAGAAGCAGGAAAAGACTGTTTTGCTACTACCATACTGCTTATTCCACTCGACTCTTAGACCAGTTCCCAATGGTTATTTGAAGTCACCCATTACTTTTGAAGTTGTAGTCACATCTTCCCTTAATTTTAATGCCTGACAGTGTAAACTACATGTTAACTTTTTTGATTGCACATTGTCCTGATTTCCCCAAATTCTGTGCTTACCTTCTCCTTAGGGTTCACACACTGATGTGGTATATTGGAAGAAGTTCTACCAATGTAGTCTTTTGCCATATCCATATCTCTCTTTCCACTTAAAAAAAAGAGAAACTTTTTCAGACATCCTGATTGGCTTCCTAAGTATAATCTTGCCTGTTCTCCCTGCTTTTCTACGAATAGGTATCTGTTACCATGGCTTATGAGTGCAGCTTGTAGCTTGCATTATTGAAGGACCACTCAGTGTTTTCTACAGCAGCATTGACAATGTTGTCATAACAATTATTCCCAACTGAAGCGCCACATTTCAGTTTTGATCAAAGAGAGGCCTTGAATGCATGGCCTATGCCTGCATTAGCAGAAAATCCTTCTGTTGTGACAACATGAACCTAGTAATACATCACTGAGGCATGTAGCGTTTTCTCCTCTTCCTGTTAAAGCAAAAACAAGTTTGGGTCTTTAATTTCAGATCACCCCATTTTTCCCCTGTAAATGTTTGAAGGACCCTTGTAGATCTGGAACTGTATAACAAATTCAGAGAAATAATGTTTTGGCAAGTGACACTCACAGCTGTTAGCGTGATTTAAAAAGTGAGGAAAAATTGGTTCTATAGAAATAGATATCATTTCCATATGAGGATGCTTTCTTTCCCATTTCCACAAATTTTAAGAGGGACTTCAGGCAAATATTTTATTAGTGAATATCCCCTTTCCCCTCTTGGTGAATTATTCATGATTTGTTGTCATAGCAATTCTTTTTTCCTTAGTACCTTCTGTGAAATCCAAAGCTGATATGGAACCCAGTTGCTTTCCCCTCAAATTTCACTCTATTTGTTGAAGGACACATTAAAAGCCTGGTGATACCATGGCTATAGTTTAGTTCAGTGCCTCTAAGTGTGTTAATCTACAAGCGGTTTTCAGATGAAGATCTTAAACCCTACCTCTAGGTATCTGCCTGTTCTAAGTGATTGATTGAGGGTCAGTAAAATGTTATGGATTTCAATTTTTTTAAAAAGTCCACTTAAATATTTCCCCAATGGAACCCCTGCCAATGGCATTCAATGGGAATTCCATTTATCACATTAAATATATAAGGTGACAGAATATTAGTGCTTTTCTTAAAAAGAAGTGTAAAAACTCTTATCTTGGAATCTTTGCAGTTACTTCCCTGCCATTTGCTTGACAGGTATGGAACAATTGAACTTCAACTAGATTTAACAGTAGACTTCACAAAACTTCAGCAACGGTTGAGGGGATAACAATGAAATATGTATCTATACATGAATCCACTTGAGGCTTGATAAATTATGCTTAGTCAACTCAAAGTTAAACATTTGTGAGCTGAAATGAAGAGAAGTCTAAGTGCTCACAGCATGGATCTGGTAGGTATATAATGTAACAGGCAATAATATCTTCAAAGTAAATAATAGTTGTATATTTATATGTTGTGGCTCGGTAGGAGCCTTTGGAGCTGCTATCAGTGAGTGGTTTCAGGATGCTCCCGGGAGAAGATAATGAGCAGCTGTTGCTCATTAGGGTCCTCTCCTGCAGATAAAAGACTGATGGTGCCACGCCTTAGTTGCAGAAGTCAACGTCGTTCGTCGTTCGTTTGTTCGTGAGTTCAGTTCCGTGATTCAAAGAGGCACTTGGATATGTGATTTGCTTTCTGTAAACCTGGTTTGCTGTAAGAGTTTTGTTTTTGCATTTGCTGTGTAACTTTTTGCCAGAGACTTTATTTATGTTTATTTTGGGCTCGCAGCCAGCTTGAGCCGGGACTGATAAAGATATTTCCTTTGGAATTGGAATTGGAATTGGAAAGTTTATTTATAGGCCGCCCTTTTCCCTGGGGGGACTCAGGGCGGCTTACAATTCATGGGGAGGGGAATACAAACAGTGAGACATAAAACAATACATAATTAAAAATAGAACACAACATTCATCATTCAGGTGGGGACGGATTACAATCTAACCCCAGGCCTGACGGGATAGCCAGATCTTAAGGGCTGTGTGGAAGGTCTGGAGGGTGGTGAGGGTACGGATCTCCACGGGGAGATCGTTCCAAAGGGTCAGAGCTACTACCGAGAAGGCTCTCCTCCGTGTAGTCGCCAGTCGACACTGACTGGCAGATGGAATTCGGAGGAGGCCTAATCTGTGTGATCTAATTGGTCGTGAGGAGGTGATTGGCAGGAGGCGGTCTCTCAAGTACCCAGATCCACTACCATGAATGGCTTTATAGGTGGTAAGTAGCACCTTGAAGCACACCCGGAGATCAACAGGTAGCCAGCGCAGCTCGCGGAGGATAGGTGTTATGTGGGTGAACCGAGGTGCACCCACAATCGCTCGCGCGGCTGCATTCTGGACTAGCTGAAGTCACCGGATGCTCTTCAAGGGCAGACCCATGTAGAGCGCATTGCAGTATTCCAGCCTTGAGGTCACAAGGGCACGAGTGACTGTTGTGAGAGCCTCCTGGTTCAGGTAGGGTCGCAACTGGTGCACCAGGCGAACCTGGGCAAATGTCCCCCTGGTCACAGCCGACAGGTGGTAATCAAAGGTCAGCTGTGGGTCCAGGAGGACTCCCAAGTTGCGAACCCTGTCTGAGGGGTATAGTGTTCTGAACTTTGAAGTTCTGTCTGGTTGTTGTTTGTGAACAAGCAAGGAGGGGGGTCAGAACAGTTTGACTTCTGCCACAACAAACCTCCATTCATAAAAATATGGAGCAGCTTTACGCTGACAACGCCAGAGTGACACAGCAAATAGCCGTATTGGCTGACCAAATTGCTCAGCTGCAGAGAGCTGCAACCCCCCCCCCCCAGCCAAGGAGGAAGTGCCCAGTAGCCATGCCGGATAAATTTGATGGGAGTCAGGCCATGTTTGCCATGTTTCTGGGACAATGCCAGCTGTTCCTGAGTTTGAGAGTAGAGGACTTTCCCACTGACCAGACAAAGGTGGGATTTATTATCAGTTTGCTCTCAGGCACAGCTGCCCGTTGGGCTACCCCCTTGTTAACCCAGCCTAGCCCTTTGTTGGATGACTTCCAGGGTTTTTGTCAATACTTTAAACGTATGTTTGAGGATCCTATTAAGGGGAAAATATCAACCAGATGTCTGAAGTCACTGCAGCAGAAGCTCAGCACGTCATCTGTCCATCTCTGTACGTGACACTCGAGGTCTGACAGAAAACATTTTCTCAAACCAATGTACCTCAACTTAAAAACTTGTTTGATTTGTCCAGAAATCAAGATCAAGTGAAGTGAATAGTAACTTTGCCTAATATAAATGAAATTCAACTAAAGTTCCCTTCCTACAGCCAAATCTCCTTAATTGCTGCTCCATTCTTAAACATGACAACTTGGAAATATTCACGATTTTAAATAAAATTTAACTGTACTTCTTAGTTCTGATAGACAGATACTGAAAAACTCTCACAGATTCATGCATATTCTTGTCTCTTGTTTTTCTAAGAAAAGATTGTATACAACTTGTATAAAAGTTTTGCAATCCTTATAAATCACCAGAAGAGAAATAGCCAGAAGATTAAATCCAGTCCTAAGGCCCATGCTGCTTCAAATGGAACTCCTCCCTTAGGATACTTCCCTTATATCAACAGGCGGCAATAGTGATACATGGAACGCCTATTAAAGTCACCAATGACAGTTCTTCATCAAAGGAGAAAAGCTGAAGATCTTTCTTTTGGTCTTCATGAAAGAGAAAATATCTATACAAAGTCAAGCAGTTCTTTTCCAAGCAGCTCTGTCCAAAAGAACAGATTAGACTGTTAAATTGGGATTTTCCTACTTTCTCTGCCCCTACCAGATTGGCTCAATTTACTATTTTCCATTTCAAAAGAAATAGCAAATAGAGTCAGACCCAAGTTACATTGACCATATTTCTCTACATTACTTCTTTCCCCAAAAGATGCTGAACACCATTTCTTCTGCCTAAGTGATGTCAGGGGTTGGGATTTTGAGTCAAGTTGACCTCTAAAAATCCCCATTACTGAAAGTCACCGATCTTGATAAAGAAGGATTCAGAATTTGGTCCTCAGAACCAGAAAAATGTATGTTTTGTCTCTGTGTGTGTGTGTGTGTGTGTGTGTGTGTGTGTGTGAAAGAGAGAGGGGGGGGGAGGGAGGGGGGGGAGGGGCAGGGGGAGGGGGAGGTGGAGAGGGAGGGAGGGAGAGAGAGAGAGAGAGAGAGAGAGAGAGAGAGAGAGAGAGAGAGAGAGAGAGAGAGAGAGAGAGAGAGAGAGAGAGAGAGGGAGAGAGATGAATTCATTCAAATAGTGATTTTCTAAATTTCTTATGCTGACCAAAAACTGGAAACGAAGGGAAAAGCAGATGCCATTTTTTGGGAACATATGTCCATTTATATACACTATGCTTGATTCTGTCAAGTTTGATTTGTGTGTGCCCGACTTCTCTAAATTTAAACTGATTAGGATCAATTTCCATAGTAAGTTGCATTTTTTTCCCCAAAAGGCAGAAAAATATGTATGCACATTTAAGAATATTTGGCTAATAAGTGCATTTTCAGATACATTATTAATATGGGCGTTCTTGACATTATTGGGATTGCATTTTTTTAAAAAAAGTACAGATAATGATATTTCAATTCACATACACTTTGGTAGTGCAAATTAAATGAAACACATTTCTCCTCCATTCCTCCTTCATTTTTGCTTTGCATGATAATTTTAGCTCCCTTTACTATGTGCCTGATAAGGAGACATGTTTTGTGTAAATTTTATTGATTTCCCACTTGCCCACAATTCAAAAATCAGGGTGGAATGGAACCAGTGGTGGGTTTCACATTTTGTTACCACTGGTTTGCCGCATGTGCGCTTGCTCGCTTTGTGCATGCTCCCCTTCCATGCATGTGCCCGACCTTCTGCACATGTGCTTTGCTCATGTGTGCCTTCCGCACATGCACCTGGCATCAAAAACGTGCCTAAATAGGATGGCATAGAGCCGGTCGGGGGGGGGGCATCCGTGATTTCTGCTACCAGTTCAAATGAACTGGTCCGAACCGACTGAATACCACTTCTGAATGCAACATATTATCACAGTGTTTTTCAAGCTTGGCAACTTTCAGATATATGAACTTCAATGCCCAGAATTGCCTAGCACTGGCTGGGGAATTCTGGGAGTTGATGTCCACACATCAGAAAGTTGCCAAGCTTGAGAAATACTGAATTACTACAGCTGTAAAAAATGTCTGGAGCCCATATCTTACAGTTTACCTGTCAATTATACTTGTAGAAACTACTGTTCTGTTTACACTAAACTTCTGCAGTATATATCAGCTGAAGGCATCCCTATTTTCCACCCATTTTGAAGATACAGTGGCCTCATTATATCTATTTATCTTTGGGAAGTTTAGTTCAGAGTACATTTTTATTTAATAGGGCAGTTGTTCTGCTTTTCCCATAGACCTGGTGATATCTTGGAAATAAATGAGAGCAATGTCCTCCCTCTTCCTGTGCAGAGAATCCAAGGCATATTTCTCAATACATTGGGTCTCCATTCCATCTCTTGTAGTAGCTTCAAAACCACAAAGTTGAATGAAGTGAAAAATCAATACAGTCATTTTTTTGCAGTTTATAGAAACATGAACGGTAGAGCCACAAAAGGGCATGTTTGTATTTTTTTTCCTTGGACAGCACAAAGAGTTCTCTCTTCTCCCCTCCCCACTTCTCTTAATAATCATGTGAAGGACAGCAGAGAGCATATTTCCTATAAATTATTTGTGATTCTTGGAGCATCTTTAAAGAACTGAAAGCTTGAAAATAACCTTACAGAACAGTCTTAGTGCTTGTATTTTAGTGGGTAGGGTAGCATTATAGATAGAGATGCCCATTTAATTTGGGGATTCTGTCCCTTCTCTGCCCATCGAAAAAATCGCAAAGTTATTTTCTCACCTGTACCTGGTAACCCCTTTTCATCTTTTTTTTATTTTTATTTTGCTCATATTCAGGATACAAAGTATAGAAGCCAACAGCTAGGAGAAACTCAGATGTGCTGCTGTTGGAAACTATACCCAACCCTCATTTCACTGTCTTTACTGTTTTCATTTCTTATAAACACAAAGTTGCCTTGTTTGATTGTTCTCTTAAAGAAAATAGATAGACGTTAGTTAGTTAGTTAGTTAGTTAGTTAGTTAGTTAGTTAGTTAGTTAGATAGATAGATAAATAAATAGATATGGATGGGTAGATAGAAAAATAGAGATATATAGAACGATAGTTGATAGATTGATAGGTAGGTAGGTAGGTAGGTAGGTAGGCAGGCAGGCAGGCAGGCAGGCAGGCAGGCAGGCAGGCAGGCAGACAGACAGACAGATATAGTGCTGGGTTGACTGACAAGTTTGCTCTCTCTAGTCACCTCTATTAATGTCTTGATTGGTCTCTGCTCTTGTCCCCAGACCAAGTCTGCAGTCTGATCAACATGGCAGATGAGGTCATATCTAGTAACAATCAGGTGCGAAGTAGAATTATGCCTATATTTGATTGAAAGTGACTAAGAAGAGGAGTATATTTGCATATTACACAATCTATGTGCATATTTAAATAAAACAAGATCCTCCTTTGGGTATTTCCCTGGAGATATGAAGATGGGTACTTCTATTATGCAACACATGCTAACTCTATGATAATTTGATGTCGTTGCCCATGCTACTTGCCTTAGGTAGCCTCAGATGTTTTCTCTCCACTTTACCATACTCGGTTTTTTCATCCATTTCCTTCTAAAATGTATACCTTATACACATGTTCCTTCTATAGTGATTTACAGCTATCACCTTGAAAAGCCAGAGATCTAGTATACAGCTCTAAGTCCAAATCCTAGAACTATTCTGAAGAGAAATGAGATCAAAACTGCATAGTGGCATAAAAATTATTCATAATGGTCTTATTGTATACATAGATTGGAACAACCTCTTCACTGAGTAAATCAGTAGCTAATGATATATGAATTTGCTGCCTTGGTCTTTTGATTACTTTTGCTATTACAAAGACAATCAAATTATGATTATTTTCATTGCAACATACGTAAATATAGGCTGATATAAAATGTAAATACAGGTTTTCACATTCTTTTTAAAAACTGTTTCATAACAATTCACATTCTCAATTTTTGTGAATTTGGCTTTAGAAGAAAAGCCAACAAACTTGAAGAATGTATATCTTGCAGAAAGGTTCTACCTATATAGAAGTTTTGCTCTGTTTGACTTAAGGCCAATTGCATATGCATAATTCTTTAATTATCACATATGGTAGTTTTTCACTTTAGCTTAATCTCTAGAAATATAGCATACATTTGCTGAGACAAACACAGCACTTTACAGATAATGCAGTGTGTGGAAAGCTGCCAGCTTCACTAGACCTGTTGAGTTTCTTCCTTCACAGGCAATTTCCTCTGTCTTGGAGAAGTATTTCATTTGGTTCTATTCCTGGTTGGGAATGTCTTAGGTAAGGAAGGAGTAGATGGAGGGTAATCTCTGACAGGATGTTGTTTCCCCTGTTGCCTTTTGTAGTAGATAGGTACCCTGCCAACAAAAGTGCGTATATTCAAGGTGATGGTTTTCCCAGTTGCAATGTATGGCTGTGAAAGTTGGACCATAAGAAAGGCTGAGCACCAAAGAATTGAGGCCTTTGAACTATGGTGCTGGAAAAGACTCCTGTGAGTCCCATGGAATGCAAGGCGATCAAACCTGTCAGTCCTAGAGGGGATCAACCCTGACTGCTGCTCAGAAGGCCAGATCCTGCAGATGAAACTCAAATACTTTGGCCACCTAATGAGAAGGAAGGACTCACTGGAGAAGAGCCTAATGCTGGAAACAATTGAGGGCAAAAGAAGAAGAGGATGACAGAGAATGAGGTGACTGGATGGAATCACTGAAGCAGTAGGTATGAGCTTAAATGGATGGTAGACAGGGACGTGCAGTCACTAGAGGCAAGGGAGGCGGAGCCTCACCAGTCTCCTCAGGAAAAAGAAAGAAATTTAATTTTTTTTAAAAAAAATAATTAAAGCCAAGATAGTTGCTACCAGATTCCAAGTCACAGTGGCTTGGTGTCTGCTTAGTGTTAACCAAAGCAGGAGGCGAGAGAACTCGGGGCCTCTTTTCCATAAGGAATTTTTCGCCTTCTAAAAGTTAAGAAAGAGTTAAAAGGCAAAAAAGTTCAGATGCAAAAGAGGCACTAATTCTCCCGCCTCCTGATCTGGAAGCAGCGAATCATGTCTTCTTGAGCACGCTTACGTTGGGCGGGTTATTTCAGAGGGCGTGCTTCAGAGGAGAGAGGAGTGGGGGAGAAGGAGGAGGCTCGCTCTTTGCTGCAGACCTGGGCGCTTGGCAGCTCCCGCAATGCAAAGTGCCCTGCCGCCCGCCCGCTGCCCCGGCCTGCTTCTCCAGGCTCCACCGCTGGAAGTCCCGGATCGCCTCTGGGGGAAGGCTGGGTGAGAAGCGGAGCGAAGCTTCTCCACGGCCTCCCGGCGCTGCGCAGAGGCTCTCACAGGAGCTTCGCTCCGCTTCTCATCCAGCCTTCCCCCAGAGGTGATCCGGGACTTCCAGCGGCGGAGCCTGGAGAAGCAGGTGGGCGGCAGCATCGGGGGCGGCGGGGCACTTTGCATCGCGGGAGCCACCAAGTGCCTTTGCTGCAGACCCGGGCGCTTGGCTGTCAAAAAGTTTAAAAATTATCTATCTATCTATCTATCTATCTATCTATCTATCTATCTATCTATCTATCTATCTATCTATCTATCTATCTATCTATCTATCTATCTATCTATCTATCTATCTATCTATCTATCTATCTATCTATTTTTTATCACAAAATGTAGTCCTAGATGGATAGTTCTGTTTCTAGACTTGGTTTCTTTCACATGGTTTAAGCGATTCATAAATCTGCTGCATTGCATTTTGACATTAATAATTTTAGTTATTAAAATCTGCACAAAAATTATTTTAAGTCCAGATTTAATGTTTTTTGTATTTTAATATGTTGTATAGTGTATTTTTTTTACAATGATTGAACTACAATCTGCTGTACAAAATTCAGAGCCATGTAACATTTGAAGGACATCTCCATTCTGATTGTCAAGTTACTCAAGGTGATATGGATCAGGTTCAACGTCTATGAACCTTTAAAAGAATAAAATCCTGAATGCTCTCTATCCAGCAATATTTGGCTTCAGTGATTCATAGTGCTATTAGATTCCACACTAACGGTAGCTCCAAACA
This sequence comes from Thamnophis sirtalis, assembly GCF_051295495.1. Taxonomy (NCBI): domain Eukaryota; kingdom Metazoa; phylum Chordata; class Lepidosauria; order Squamata; family Natricidae; genus Thamnophis; species Thamnophis sirtalis. The sequence continues at coordinate 74,502,109 of NW_028261386.1, read as the reverse complement.
CACTTCAAAGACAGACCTACACTGAGCCAATTAACAGAATCCCATGAGCAATTACTTAAACATATATGGTAGCTGCAAGTGTGAAATTTTGAAAAGGAAAAAAAAGCTTGCTCTACATTTTCATCCTGCTGGCAACAATCCAGTTACCAAAGAGAAGAGTATGCCAAGAGGCAGAAAATACTTGATGCTTGATCAATTGTGCCTTTTATAGCCCAGTTCCTATATACTTTATGTGCTGTGTTATAGAAAGATTTTGCACACAGAAAAAAAAGAACAAAACCATAATGAGTCACATACACTTGGAACATTGCAGACTCTAGAAATCATAGAACATTCTTCCCCAATTTGGTGTGGGGAAGTTGTTAATTGTTAGCTGGGAATGGTGGGAACTGTAATTTATTACGTGAGGCAGCCAGAGACTTTGTCTTTGATAGTTGTCTAAAAAGCAAATTATAATAGAGGCTTAGCATGTGTCCCATCTTCATAGACTAAAGGGCACAACTCCATAGTGTTTTACAAAAAAAAACACCATTTTAATACTCTTGGAAATATGATTGTAGACTAGCTATATATAAGGAAAGCTGGAAAGCCACCTGTTACAGCAATCTTCAAAGACAATTTTAGTGAAACTGAATTTGCTGAGACTGAAAACTCTACATAAATTGTACTTCTCAGAATACCCTCTGATTTTACCTCCTTATGTTGAAAAAAAAACAGCCCCATGTTTCATGATGTTATTTGTAATTCTGGGGAAAGGTAATTAATAGAAGGGAATATCTATAGCTCAGGGTTGTACTGTGGAGTTCTTGATGCTCTCTGAACTTAGTGATTTGCTTGAGGATATTTCATTACACAACTAGGTAACAACAGGTAAGTGTGAGTGAGTGTGAATGAACAGGCATTCTACCTGAACAGCACTGAATTAAACTTATTTACACTGATCTTACCTAGGTGAGTATTGAAATGACGGCAAGTAAACAATTAAGCTTAGAGAGCCCCAAGAACTCCAAAGATATTCAGGTTTATTCTGATAAATAATAACTTGCATTCCCAAAGGTGCTTTTTCAAAAGGCAACTGGACTTTGTTTTTCCTTGAAGGCATTCCGCTTCTCATGCAAGATGCTTCTTCTTCTTCTTCTTCTTCTTCTTCTTCTTCTTCTTCTTCTTCTTCTTCTTCTTCTTCTTCTTCTTCTTCTTCTTCTTCTTCTTCTTCTTCTTCTTCTTCTTCTTCTTCTGAAGCTTCTTGGATGAGAAGTGAAATGTCTTCAAGGAAAAACAAAGTCCAGTTGCCTTTTGAAATAGCACCTTTGGGACAATCATTGTCCGGATGACTGAGAATCTCCACAGACAATAACTTGCATTATAACCAAACCCCTTATTAATATTTTCTTTATCAAAGATATTTATGGTTATAACCTTCCTGAAACAGATTTTTTTTTGCTTTGGACAGCAATATGGGGGTATGCAGTGCACGCCTTGCATAAAACTCTCTTGTTCAGAAAAACTTACCCACCAAAGGTAATCAGAACAGTGTAGAATAGAGCTTTCTTTAAGGCTTCAGTCCTCTAAGATGGTCCTTAAATGATATCTCCTTCAAAATACAATCCATTCATTATATATTATATATTCAGAAAGAGCCAACTTGTTCTTTCTTCATTAGATGATGTGATTATATTTTCATGCTCTTGTATCTAAAATGTTCTACTGCTATAATAAAGGGAAGCTGCATCCCTCTCTTTCTCTCTCTTTCTCTTTCTCTCCCTCTTTCTGTGTGTGTGTGTGTGTGTGTGTGTGTGTGTGTGTGTGTGTTGGTACTTAGTGAAGTAACCAATTAAAATTAAAGATTTTCTTCCCAACAATGGAAAGAAAGTTTTATCAATCCCTCCCGTGAAGTGATTTCAGCCATATCAAAGGTAATTTGGCTGTTTCAGTCCATGCCTTGCATTCATTTCTGAATACTAATTTTTCAGAACCAATGTCTATTAATATCATAGCTGGATCAAATGTAAATATGATTTTGTAACTAGATTGCTAGAATTTGCTCAGCGTTGACCTGTGACATTTGCTTATGAAAAAAATGGACATGCTTCATTGCTCCATGCTGACAGAGAGCATGTTCAATTAAGCTTACATTATACAAGACTGTGCAGAACATCACATATGGAAATTAAACCTTTTCACTATCCATCTGCATCTGAACATTCATAAATTGAAAGAAGTGTGAAGGAGCTCTACTCAATCAATTTCAGCTTCATTCATGGCTTGGTTATTTTATGCATGTCAATATACATTTATTTAATTAAATGTGGTTCAGTAAGCATTAGCAGGAATGAAACAAGGCAAACCTTTAGACTGCTAGCCTTGTATACCTTATATAACTACGTAAGACACTGACAGGAGAAAAAGCACACCCTTCAGGGAGAGAGAAAGAGAAGGATGAAGGAAAGAAGAAAAATAATAATAAGAAAGATTGATGGAGATGAAGCTCTGGCTGAAGCAAGAACTGTTGTGTACATTATCATAATTATCTTCCATGCTGTGTGACTTCAAAGCAGGATACTAAAAGCATCATTAGTTTTTCCTTGATGATCCATCATAAAACTAACAATTGCAAGAATAAGGTAACAAACATGCTTTCGTTTTGGTATAAACAGAGTGCTCAGTGTTGGGCATATACTCTCTGTCAGCTGGAGGGTGTATATTTTTGCACTCTAGGTAGGTAAGTGGAAAGTGCTGCACAGATGACTAAAATTCCCTAATGAAGGTCAATGCTTTTCAACCTGATCTTCTGCTTTTCGAAACATTTATTTTCAGCCTTAAATGCCAGCTCTACAACAGGTCTCTGTTTGTCTTTCTTCCTCTAGCTTTTGTTTTGTGGTACAGAAGCTTAGGGACACCTGCTGAACCCTCTATTCAGCAGTTCCAACCACATGCATCACATAAGTGGTTTAGACAAGAGAGGAGACTTTTTCCATCAATAGCACTTGGTAATGGAAGACCCCACACAATGCCTGGATGTGCAGAGCTGTGAAGTGCTGATAATGATGTCCAGGGTGTTAATTAAGTTTCCTGCCAACATTGCTTTTGATTCACTGCATTTCGGCTCCTGGGAAAAAGAATACAGCAATGGTCTGAAAAGTTACACAGTGCTATTGAACAACCGACAGAGTGATTCATGAGCCCTGAGCTGGCTGGGTGGGTAAGTGGTGGGTGGGTGGGTGGTAGTTCAGTACATAGTTAGCTTACCTTTTCTTGGACACCCTAAGCTTCTTCTGGGAGAACAAAGCAACTGAACTGCATACAATTGTGACTCATTAGGAGCAAACGGGGTGTATGGTGGAAAATGTCCTAGCATACAAATGGGATTTAGATAATTTTGACTTCCTGTTCTTCAGACTCTCATAAGAAGATGGTGAACAAATTGCCCTCCCATTATGACCAACTGGATGGGGGAATAATAATAGATGGAAACATATAGGAACAAATTAAGGTCAATAGACCAAACATGCTAGAACAGTGGTGTCAAACTCAATTTCATTGAGGGACACATCAGCATTGTGTTTGACCTCGGGAGGTGGGTGAGGTTGGACACTATATGTCACTTGTGTCAGGGGTGCCTGTGGCAGCCCAAGAGCTCTGGCCAGCCAAAATGGGCTGTTACCAGAGTGGCCCTGCGGGTCATATCCAAGCACCCATGGGCCGTGTGTGGCTCTTGGGCCTTGAGTTTTACACCCCTATGCTAGAACAAAGTATCTGGACCAGTCTAGCAGAGATTTCCCATGAAGCCCTCTAGCAATTTTAATCACATTGTCATTGACAGTGTGCCATAAGAGTTGTCCATTTCTATTTTTCCAGAAATGTCACCTTGTCTTTTTTCTCTTTTGATAGACTTAAGCTAGCTGTTGTCTCTCAACAGTCCCTATCAGTTATTCTTTATAAGGTTTGGATGCCTAACTTGTAGCTAATACATTTGAGAAATAAGAATCCCTTTATTCCTTCTATACGAATATTAAAAAGGCATATGTTATCCATTGGCACTAGAGGGAATTGGTCACTTGCAGCTGGATAGTCACAGATTTCAAAGCCCCTTTATCTAATAAAAAAGGAAGTATGGACAATTTCTACTGTGAAGGGACCCCAACATAGCCTCCTACATTCCATAAGCTATGCCATTGAGGCTTGAGGTGACATCAGTGGAAGGGCAAGGCTAAATATTTTGTATTCCATTTTCTTTTTTATGTCATGATTGGAAATAATTAATGATGAGAATATCCCAGTTGCCTGTCATTGTACTGCTGCAGTTTAATTTTGGAGGAGGCATGGGGCATTTTAAAGATAAGAATGGAAACCTAGCCGAGGGTTCATACTATAACTTTCACTCCCACAAAAGAGTCAATGTACAGCTTGGAGTGTGTGGGTATGTGTTGTGGCCCAGCAGGATCTGGTGGAGCTGCTGATGGACTCAGATAGTGAGGAACCATTTGAGTCTGCCATGGAAGATGTGGAGGATCCTATGCAGGGTTCAGACTCAGAGCAGGGACCAGAGAGGCTGGTTGACCACCAGGAGACACCTGAGGCATGGAGCAGTGGGGAGGATCAAAGGCAGTTTGTCCCTGATGCTAGAGTGAGAAGGGCTGAGAAACAGAAGCAGCAACTCCGTAGGCAGTCTCACAGAAGATGATTAAGCCCAGGTGGTTCTTGATTGGCCCCTCCCAAGAGAGATTATAGGTGAGGTGTTGGGAGGGGACATTTACAGGAAACAACCATTCAAATTAGTAAAAAATAAACTTTATCTGTGTATTCTAGTCATGTCTGTTCGTTTGGACTATCTGCGTTGCTCATTTGGATTCTCTGGGTTGCTGCAGAGCTAATGTATTGAACGTGAGTTGCCTGGGCCCTCAGCCAAAGAATTCATTACCTCAGTAATTGAATAGTGGCAAACAGCCAAGCCTGTGTTCTGGTGTATTCATAGGCCGGGGGAGTCAGAAAAGGTGTGTGTGTGTGTGTGTGTGTGTGTGTGTGTGTGTGTACATACACACATATGTGTGTGTGTATGTATGTATGTATGTATATAAATGTACAGCTGTGTGAAAAAGTCCTGCATGCTTTCAGTTTTAAGCTGTATTTACATGTTTAATCAACTTTTCACGCATAGAAACCACACAAAATTAGTACATTGAGGAAATTTTTAAAGGTTTTGAGTGAGTTTATATGCTAAAACAAACACAACTTGAATTTTCGAGAATGTTAGGATTGAAAGTAGCCAATCAGCAGTGAGCTTTGGCTAATGAATCAAAATGCACAAAGGCTAAATCTATGAGTCAATCAATGTTGTCATACTCTCTAACTATAAATAGGCATGAAAAGCATCGAGAAATTTAATTTAGCTCTGGCTGAGGGCAAGGATGAAGGCCTTTGCTTTCACCAGTACTAAGCAGCAGCATCACATCATTGTGCTCCATAAAGAAGGCTACTCCTGTACAGAAATAGCCAAGGGAGGAGGGAGGAGCCAACGTAGTGATGATATGGACATGCGGTCTCGATGCTCTGAGATCGCAGCTGATACTTTTGCCACTGGGTGTTGCAATTGGACCTAAACTGTCCCACAGAGACGGTGAACAGGAAGAATACGTCTTGCTGATCTCAGGGACATCACAAGATTGATGCAAGAAAAGTTCTTCAAGCCGGTGACAAAAAATCCGCCAAGGCTGATGAAGTCAGGGTGGCTCCAAAATGGAAGAATACAGAAAGAGAAAGTGTTTCCAGCTGGTGAGGAATTTTTACCATTTTAAAAGAGACTGCCTATAAAAAACTTAAAATTAATTTAAATTGGAGAACAGAAGAAATAAATGGCAGAATCAAGCTTTGAATGGTTTTGGACAGTGGGTTATCTTACTTTTTAAATGCTATGTTAATGGATGGAATTTATGCAAGCCTTTTAAAATGAATGGATTACATTTTCTTCTTCTATTTTTTTCTTTTATTATTCTTTGTAACCTACGGACTAAATTTTTTCCTTTTTCATTACTATGGGTGTTTTTCTAACTCATTCAAGAATCAGACCTTTTTTAACTTGGAATATAAAAAGATACAAAAAGAACAAAGAAAATTGTAACAATAACACTGCTGTTCGGAAGCTGGAGGTTTGTGTATTGGAAACAAAACACTTTTGCTTTCTTTGCTAAGTATCCTGGTTTGGCACTCTAAGGTCTCACCACTTGTTTACAGAGAGTGATAAGAAGAAAAGCATACTGATGTCCCTTTGAAGTATATCTTTAACTAGAGAAAAGTGAAAATAAAACTTTATTGTGAATTTATGCTTAATCTTGTAAAAACTTTCCAAGCCAGAGCAGCAGTGTTTGTTAGCTGGATATAATGGCACAACTTCAACAACAGAAAGAAACTTTAAGCGTGCAAAAGATATTCTTAGAAATTCAGAAATTATCAAACACATTTGAGAGGATGGAGAAGTTGGAAGACTTAGAGCATCTAACAGTAAAATATGATGAAGAAGTTGGAGATGTTTATCAAGTGGAAAAAGTGGAGGTAACAATAATAAAAACTGAAGAGAAAAATGACCATAAATAAATTAAATTTTCTGATATTTATGGTGATTGGTTTGCTTCTGGAGATGGAAAGAGTGGAATACAGAAAGAGGAATTAAATGGAGGGGAACTCTACCCCAGATGGCAAGACACAAAAGGGAATCAGTGCAAAGCACAGTGCATCGCAGATAGCTTGCCAGAGGGCTCAAAGGCTGCAGGGCTCGAAGTAAACCTTTGCTCAAAAACGTTTACCGCTCTTGTTATCGTGCGTGGGCCAAGAAGTATGCCAAGTGGATCAATGAACAGTGGGCCGAGGTCATCTTCAGTGATGAGAGCAATTTCTATTTAACTGGGAATCAGTGCAATAAGTATGTCAGAAGATTTCCAGCTGAAGAATTTAGGCTGTACTGCCTGAATCTATCTGTGAAGCATCCATTGCATGTGATGATCTGGGGCTGTATCACTGCTTCTGGTATTGGTCGGATACAAATCATACAGGGAATCATGAATTCTAAGCAGTATGTTGAAGTCCTGGAAAAGACCATGTTTCCTTCAGCTCAGCAACTTGTAGGGAAGGACTTTTACTTCCAGGATGACAATGCTCCTTGTCATTGAGCCAAGTCCATCCAGCAGTGGATGAAGAAGCATGATGTTCGACTCTGGGATTGGCCAACTCAGAGTCCGGATTTGAACCCGATTGAGAACTTGTGGGCCAAGATTGGTTACAAAATAAGCAAGAAGTATCTGAAGATCAAGCAGGAGCTGATTGAATCCATTATTGCAGCCTGCACCACATTGTCATCAAATATCATGTGCAAAGGCTTATACAAGTCTATGCCAAAGTGATGCTGCCTGGTGATAAGCAATACGGCCTGGCCAATTTCATATTAGTAACCATGTTTGGTTACCTAAATGGTCCTTTTCAGGGCCACAAACAATAAAAATGTTAACAAAATACTAGCATCAGCCTTAGTAATTGCAACACATATGCCATTGGGTATGCATCAGTTAATCTGTTTTCATAGTCATTATAAGCATTCATTGTAAGCATGCAAGAAAATTCACAATCCCCATCCAAACAGCACCAAATTGCAAAAAGCTTATGCTTTTCACTTAAAAACCACCAGTATTTATTTAAATATAACAATATTTGTATAGCAATTAGCATAAAATATCATAAAATTAATGGCCTATCCAAAAAAATGTCATAAACCGTAAACCATAAACTGTGCAGGACTTTTTCACACAGCTGTATATGTATGTGTACATGTAGATGTATATGCAGATGCATGCATGCATGCATGCATGTAAGTATTGTTACCTTGTTTGAAATAACTATTTCCAGTGACTTTAATTCTCAATTGCACTTGAGCCTCTTGAGATTTTATTCAGGGGAATCTAATTTTTTCTGCAGAAGTTTGGAATAATTAACCAGTTTTATTCATCTGAATATAAAATAAATCTATGCCTTCCTTTCTCTATCCCAACAGGTTCTCTAGCAGAACAGTGAGACCCAAACTGTGGTACAGAACTCCTTTAAGGTCTCTGATAGGCTGAGGTAGAGCTAATGAAGTTCATTTTTCAACTACCAGGTTTTTTTTCAGGGAATTAATCACAGAAACTCAATTACTTCCCTATAAATAGTGTATGTTGGAGGAGTATGTATGTGCATATGCATATGTTGGTGTTTGTAGGTATGTATTTGCAACAATCTTTGAGATTATGTAATATCAGAAACACTAGAGAATCCATGACATTTCTGAATTGCCACTGCAACTCTCAAAAGTGATTTGAAAACTAATGATTTGATGCCTTTAATTAATTTTAATGCAGATTATCTTGCTTATGATGTGCCATAGGCCAGAATGAGACTCATAATAGCCTTGCCCCAATGTTACAGTCATATCAATAGGAAAAAGACTGAAGTCAATTGTTCAGTGTTGCATATCCATAATGATATAAAAACAAGGAATTCTTATTTTGCCATGTTAAAGAAAAAGAGAGAGAGGACAAAGAAACCAAAAGATTTATTGTTGAAGGAAAGCCATGTTAATCTGTGGAAGCCCAAAATCTCATGTAGTTCATGGAAGCTCATGACTTTTATAAAATGTGTTAGTCTGAAAAGGTGCTGTCAGATTCATCCTATTTATGGTAAATGTTCTTAATCTTTTTTAAATGTACAGAACTGTTTATCCATTTCCCTTTCTCTCTGTGTCCTGAATCTATAAAAACTAATCTTTACAATAACTAAGTACCTCCTTCAGGTATAAGTTTGGACAGTGACGTATTGCGATAGACCTCAAGGACGTAGCATTATTATAATTTTTCTTTTCTTTTTTTCATTTTCCTTGATGGGTGGAGAAGTAGATGCTTGAATTGAGTGACCTGCATTTTGACTTTCAGTATTGACATCCAGGAAAAAAAATGGCCTTGCTATTATATTTCCACAGGGAAGGCAGGGTTCTGTAATGTGAGTCGTAGGTTAACCCTCCTTTTGGTTAAAGCTCTCTGTGGATATTCTCCAACAAACAAATCAATTACAATTACTGAGTTGATCTAAATTAAAGCTGTTTGAAAAAATGTGTGTGTCCTTATCAAGTGGTGTTGTGTAGTGATGTAATAGGGGATCACAACTTATAAAACAGAAGTTGTTAACAATATTCTTGATTATAATAGTCCTTGGACTGTTGTTATTCAAGGAGAACAGTAGCATTAGAAAGAATTACTCTTTGAGAGCCAATAAGCTTTTCTTAATTTATGACTTCAGGTCCTCTGGTGTAATGTTTTTCAGCATTAGAAATGCACCTATATCATATTTAATAATAAAAAAACTCATTCAGTATACGTTGTTTGTAATTTCTATTCCTGGAAATAGTAATATAAAACAGCTCTTTAATATTCGGTGCCACATTTGCTTCATGACTTTGTTCAGTTGTGTATGCTCTGATAGTTTGCCTTGGTCTTTCAAGTCTACCTGAGCTAAGGCATAAATATGTTCAGGCAGATATCAACCTGACTCTGTTGTTACAGCCTCAAACCCCATAACTTTAATCTTAAACTGTCTACTGTTGACAGTATAAACCATGCCAAAAATATAGACTGAGAAGTATGTAAAAAAAGTCTATGACTTGAAGTTAATATGTATGATAAATATGCAGAGAAACATTTGCATGTCTATCTGTTGCTGCCAAATTTATAAGCAAGAAGACTTGTCTTCATTAGTGGTCAAATAAATGATGATTCAGTTGCAAATCAATCATGAAATCAACCTCAGAATCACCTGTACCTAGGTAGGCATTCAAGATTAGGTGACTCCTCAAGAAAACCCTCAGAATTTTTGTTCTTTAAAAAATACATCTGCAACTTCAGCATTCAGGACATTCAAGTATTGTGTGCTTTGCATTTATCACACATGCTTTAATCTCTCTGGAGTAATTAGGAATTAATTACCAAGAAAATATGAGCCTGCTCAAAGAAGACAGAAGGAAGCAATTGAGCTCTTCCCGCCATGCTACCTGAGCTTCATTCCAGTTATTCTCAGAGGTAACCTGCTGGTGGAAGCTGATGGCTGCATTGCTTACTTGTTGTTTGCTGAGGATGGCTGGCCATCCCATCTAATCCTCTTCAACCTGCACATCACAGAAAGATCCCTAACTAAGCAAGCAGACAGACATAATGCATCACGGTAAGCCTCCCAGAGCTGTAAATGTTGTTCTTTTTCCATGAGACATACATACTGGCACTGTAGTGGCTGTTCTGTTGTACTATTTCATGAAGCAGCATAAAACTAATGTAAAAGTAGAATGATACTTCATGTCCTCTTGTCTTGAATTCTTTAGCCAACTGTGTGTGAACATAAACCTGGAATTAGTCTGCATATCAGTTTGCAAAAGACAAACTTAAAATATCCCTTATTGTCATTAACCAGAATTGGTCTCTATCATGTTGGGGGGGGGGTGCCTATTCCATTGGTTATTTTACAGAAGATGTAATGGAGAAGATGTCTAGGTTCAAGTTTGATCTACAAATGGCTTAAACTCTTTATCTCATTAGAGAGTTAGGATTTGATTTCAGTGGAACTGATAATGTATGCTTAAATATGTTATGAGGTAGGGCAATGATGCTTAACAGTTGCACAAACCAAATCATTATACATTTACCATCTCACTTTATGGCAGAAGAGGCATACTGTGGATCCAGTCAATCAAGGAATTCTGGCTGGGAAAAGAGCTTTCTCTTCTGTGGCTTCACCCCTTTGGAACATCCTGCTCCCAGCCTCGTGACTTTCTTCAACTCTTCCAACTCTATTCTGATTGAACCTGAATTGAAATGTAAGTGAGGTTAAAGAACGAGCCATTAAGCAATCCTACTAAGTAATTTTAAATTCATCATGAAATAGTGTTACTTTCTCTATGTTCCTTTGGTCTCGCTAGAATCTAAAGCAGAGGTAGATTCATTTGTAACTGATTACTGTCCTTTTTATAAGATTTAATTTATATCCAATAAGCATTAATTTTCTCTCTTTATACACTCATAATCTTATGTGCAATTTGATTTTCCGTGTATTTTCAAATATGAAAAATGATTTGCTTGCTGAAGTTAATTGGCTGTTTTTATTTTTTTTTAAGTCTGTGTTAGTCTTCCAAAATTTAGTAGGCATTATAGTGATTGCCAAAGTGTAGTGACCACATTCAAGAGATGCAGCTTAGAAAGTGTTGCTGAAAACCAAACCAAATAAAATTACAACAAAACATATGGCATTTGCAAGCACACTTAAATGACATCTGTGCCATTTCAAAATAAATAATTATCTAAAAGAATTTTAAAAATTGTTCACATCCTACAAGATTGCACAAGTCCTCAAAATTACTAATTGCCAAATAATCTTTTTTTAAAAATATTGCTCAAGAACACCAGTTTTTTCAATATCTCCTGCAGGATCAGCAATTTTTCATGAGATTTTAAGCTAGAAATCTTTCCCACTATTGCTTAGGGGTATTTAACTTTAAGCAGTTCACAAACAGAAGTGTTTTCCCGCCTTTGCTCTAGCTACCCCAGATCCATTTAGCTGAAGATTCTTGGTATCAAACCAAGGGGGATGTTTCTTATTGTTAAATGCTATCATTTCCCCTTCTGGGTCTCCTTGATTGGTAAGCAATGCAGCAACACTAAAATGAAAATAAGTTCTGCATTCATTTAGATCTGGCTCATATAGACAGATGGCTTCTCCCTAAATTTAATTCCCCAAGAGTTTTATAATGAAATCCAGGAGCAAGACTTTTTTATGATTATACTAGACTTTTCTATTTGGCACATGAGTGCCACACAAGAGCCAAGGTGGCGCAGTGGTTAAAAGCAGCACTGCAGGCTACTGCTAGATCAGCAGGTCAGCGGTTCAAATCTCACCGGCTCAGGGTTGACTCAGCCTTCCATCCTTCCGAGGTGGGTAAAATGAGGACCCAGATTGTTGGGGGCAATATGCTGACTCTCTGTAAACCGCTTAGAGAGGCCTGAAAGGCCTATGAAGCGGTATATAAGTCTACTACTGCTATTATGTTTCCTAAAGAATAAATTCACATATGGGATTAAATAAGGACTGGCAACCCTGCTGGGCACCTACTAATAAATTGTTGCTATCAGCTCAGCATGTATAATGTTAAGCCACCTGAATTTAAGCCAGACTTTAATCAGTTTGCAGAGATATAAGATTGTATTGTTCCAAGGATTTGCAAATATCACTATTATCACCCATTATTATAAAGAGGCTACTATACAGAATGGCGTCAGAGCTTAAAGCTTTATTTAGATGCTAAAATGAAATTCAGGATGGGCCACATTTTTATTTCAGCCACTATGACCCAGAGTATAAGTGGATTACAGCTTAATTAATTTCTGATATGTTTTATCATCCTCATAGACAACTTCGACAAGAATTGATAGTAACAAATTTCATTCCATTATTATTTTCAGTTCCTGCAACTCATTTCCATTCATCATTTTGTACAAGCATGCTTTATTTAACACATATATTCTTTCAGCTGTTAACATGCCATTTCAGGATGGAAGAAAACTGAGAATAAACTGTTACAACGCTCCTTTCATTTGAATTTAAAAAAAAAAACATTTCAGTGTTAGAAAAGCACAGGGAAGAACGAAAGTTACTCAGCATGGTTCCAAAATCATTTCCAGCATGAAGTAGTGTAGCAAATGCTCCCTTTCTCCTCTATCTGTACAACTCGAAGCATGTTGAATACAAGGCTTATTTTGATAAGTCATAAAATTCCACAAATACCTCTTTTCCCTTTGATCATAAAAATAGAGCAATAATATATCCCATAACTAACATTTTACAAGCCTGGCTGATATCAAGATCAGCTGCCTGAAGCATTTGCTTCTCTCTGCCTGAAAGAGCAAGTCGGAACTTGTGAAAAGCAATTAGTCACCAGACAGAAAGGAGGGACAGTCTCCTGGGGCTGGAGGATCCCAGTTTGAGGATCCAAGAGTGCCACTCATAGGTTCTTTAAATAATCTTACAATTTGAACAAAGTGAACCATTTAGAAGGCGGTCACAAAAAATTCTCAGCAGTACTACATTTTTATTTATGTTTCATTTAGAACATTGTGTGCTGTTTTACAATGGGAACATTTTGGGTTGTTCATAAACAAAATGACAGAAGTACATTAGTGCTCAAAGAAAGTAATAAGAGCTAATCTTGTCACAGACATGAGCATAAGTTTTTCAAAAGTGAAGAATACTATATGATAAGGCATATCATACAATAATTTGAAACAATGGAAAAACAAAAGTTGTTCACCCAGCAGTGAAATGAACCTTAGCCAAAAATTCAGACTTGATTGGTAAAATGAATACCCAAATACCCAGGAGACAATATACTAACTCTGCTAACCACTTAGAGAGGACTGTAAAACACTATGAAATGGTATATAGGTCACAGTGCTATTGTTAATTGGAGAAATTTGTTGAAGAAAGATGTGGTCAACTAGGGTTTCAAGCATGTGATTTTCAATGTCTCCTTCCTTTTCAGGTAGGGCCATATTGCATAGATAGCAGTGGTGGGTTGCAATTTATTTTACTATTGGTTTGCTTGTGCATGCACTCGCATGATTCTTCTGCGCATGCAGAAGCATCTGGGCAAGTGGGCGGAGCCTCCCGCCACCGCCATTACTGGTTCGCCCGATCTGGGGCGAACTGGCAGCAACCCACCTCTGATAGATAGGCATCCACTTTGCATTTTAAACAATCCCAACTTTAATATTTACACATGGAACTGGAAAAACACCAGCCTGGTGGCCTATATGCTGTAATATTATCTGGAGGACTTTCTGCCTTACTTATAAAATATAAAATATTTTATACTCTGGAATTTACTCTGAATATAAAAATCAGAGTAAATTCCAGTGGGATCCATCAGAGGACAAAGGGGATGGGTATGGGAAAAATAGACTAACATCAACAGCACTGCAACACAATCCCCAGATTTTTTCTATGCGTGATGCAAGATCCCATACAGACAGCAAAGGGGCATGGTTAAATCACAGCAGTATATCATCACTTTCATCATTCTGTTGAAAGAAACATATTCCTTCAGATGCTATCAGTAAACATCTACTAAAACAGATAGATTTCCAACCATCCACAAAACCAAATTTCTCGTAACTGCTATTCCCAGAACACCTGGCTTTGCAATAGTATCTGTAAATAAGATCTTGGAGTAGTAATTGATTACAAACTGAATATAAGTCTGTGATATGTTGGAGCTATACAAAAGATAAGTAACAGGCTATATCAATGGTATATTTTCTAATTCATAGGAAGTATATAGAAAAATATATATGAAAAACATAGTTCTGCTATATTTTGTATTAGTTAGATTTCACCTGAGGCCTGTATGCAGGTCTGGATGTCACACTTTAAGGTAGTGTCAGGGTCATTGGAGCAAATTCAGAAAAGGTCAAGGTCAGGTTTCACATCATCCCCAGCATTTAACTCTTTGCTCAAACACTTGGCCAAACTGAAATGTTTATTGGGGGGAGGGGGGATGAAGCCTCAAGCACAAGTTTCTGCCAACTGCAGTGCATTGAGTCTTTATATCTAGTTTGAATTTAAACTACAGTTAATGCATATTTGGCTGGTTTCTTGAGGCCCTTGAGAGGAAGATGAAATATGTTTACATAGTCATGAGAGGCTGTGAAGAAGCTGAAAAAGTAACAAGGGAAATGCTCTGCAGAACCAACCAAATTTCTGGGAAAGAAATCTGCTAGTAGTTTATCTCATAAGCGACAGTTTAATGCAGGCTGCAAAAGAATAATTCAAAACATTCAAAGGAATTCTGTCCTAAAAGAGGTTCTGGGTTTGGGTTCCTATCATACTAGGATTCTATTAAGATTCTCTACATTATCCTAAATTCTTTATTAAGCTGCTTACTGAAGCCTCTTTGATTCTTGCTTTCCTGATTGAGAACTGTGTTGTTTTTAGCTAAAGACTACTGAGATGATCCAGAGTCTTGGTCCTTACTCCACATTCTCTCCCCACTCTGTCTTTAAGCCTTGAAATGTCAGGAACTTCTCACCCGCTTTCATTTGGTCATGGACAGCTAGAAGATATTTTGCCCTTGGAGGATTCATGTTGCCCTACAACAAGCTTTCCATTTCACCCTGAATCTATGGGTAGGTATTGTGAACCTCTGACATACTCAGGGCTGAGGCAGCATACTAAGGGATAGTTGATCATTCTTCCTTGACTGTACCAAAATGGGTAACATGACATACTATAAATTTAAGGTGACCAGATTTTCAGATTGGAAAAGAGGGACACCATTGACCCGGGGGGGGGGGGGGGCTTGATTAAAAAAATTATATTTTGTCAAACATGACCCCAGGACACTGAAACCATCATAAATACGAATCTGTTGCCAAACATCAAAATTTTGATCACGTGACCATGAGGATGCTGCAACAGTCGCTAAGTGTGAAAATGGTCGCTAAGTGTGAAAATGGTCATCAGACACTTTTTTCAATGCCATTGTAACTTTGGTCACTAAATGAACTGTTTGAAAGTTAAGGCTAGCTTGCATTATAATGCCTTATGCTAGCTTACATTTTCAAGAGAGAGAAGCTAAACTCCTTGTTAGAATTGAAATAGAAATGAATAGAGTAGAGTAAAATAGAATAGAATAGTTTATTAGCCAAGTGTGATTGGACACACAAGGAATTTGTCTTTGGTGAATATGCTCTCAGTGTACATAAAGAAAAATAAAATAGTAAGATAGTGGGATCCTTGCTGCACCTAGCCTTCACTAATCCTCTCACTTTCATAAAAATCAGTAAAAATCACTCATGCTTTTTTATTTCTATTTATTATTTTGCTATGGCCACATATGAATATATATGCACATTCCAAACAGATTTTCTTACTAAACAGCCACCATTCTCATCCATAGGCCACTAAATGCCTCACCAACCTTTTCTGTATTCTTTCATTTCCTTCCATCCATTTTATTTATTTAACACAGAGTAGATTAGGCTGTTAGCCTTAGTCATTCTTCTAACATGACAACAATTCTTACCAACAAGGACGGTATTGGCACATTTTAGCTAATGCAACCTAAACATAACCAAAGCCTATTTCATTTCAAGTATGCTAACTTTATTCTATGCCTTCCCACGCATTACATGGCTTGAACGTTCGCGGATCGCCACCAAATTGCACAGGTGGTTGTTCTACCAGATGGACATCCTTACTTTTTCTCGAAAACGGGAGAGGCTGCCTTTCCTAGTCTAGCCCCGTAACAACAACCCTACGAGGTAGGCTGGGTTAAAAAAAAAGCGAGTGTCGGGGAATTCTGTGACTGCATCACCTCTTCGCTGCTCTCGCTTCCCAGGGAGCTCCCTTTCCTCTCACCGAGCAGCCCGTTCTCGGAACAAAACGGAGAGGCTCAGAGGCGGATACGCCTGGCAGTCGGTGGGGATGGTGCTGAGAGGGGCGTGCGCTGGGAAAGGGAGCTTGCACGGTCTGCCTCTGAGCCTCTCCGTGCAGTCACCCCCTTCCCGTCACGCCCCCCACCCCAAAAACAAACCACCAGCGCTCCTCCCGCTCCCCCACTCCCCAGGCCTGCAGCGCCTTTTCTTCCCATTCGGCTCCGAGCCACCATCACGGACCTCTTTTGGCTCCACTCTAGGCACCGGCCGCCGCGCCGCCGTCCTCCCCTCCATCATTCCCCCTCCTCCCAGAGCACCACCGGAAACATGCCAACCTCAATACGGATGCAAAGGCGTCACATTGCCGCTACATATGTTCACGAGGCGCCGGGCATTGCAGGGCGCAGAGGAAGCCAGCAGACAGACGGGAGACTTGGGGAGGGGGCAAGGAAGAGATCCCGTCCAGGGTAAAAAGAGGGAAAAGCGGAGAGCCTACCCTGGACGGGATCTCTTCCTCTCTCCCCCCCCCCGGTCTCCCGTCTGTCTGCTGGATTCCTCTGCGCCCTGCAATGCCCGTCTGGGTTGGCTTCCTTGGACACTCAGCCTCCACCTCCACCTTCCCTCCGACCAACTGTCAGTTTATTCTTCCTGCACGTGAAAGCGCTTTAGTCAGTGGAGTGTGTGCTGGGAGGAATCTCTCTTCTCCCTGCACGGACCCCACGGTGCCTGCATCAGAGCTCGGGCGGGATTCAGGTGAAGGAAAGGACTTTTCTTTTGCCGGCATCAGAGCTCGGGCGAGCAAAAGCAAGTATTTTAATCAGTGGGCTACGCGTAGTGACGAATATATCCCCTCCTCCCTGCACGCATCCACTGAATAAAGTGCTTCCTCTGGCCCGCCTGATCTCTGCTGTGGGTGAAAGGGAGCTGGGAGGACAGGAGATTCCTCCCTGCACGTGAAAGCGCTTTAGTCAGTGGAGTTTGTGTTGGGAGGAATCTCTCTTCTCCTCCCTGCACGGACCCCACGGATCCCAATTCCACTTATGGCCTCAGGTCTATTTACCAGTTAGAGGGTCTGGAATTGATCGTTGCCAGTTGGGGGGCGCAGAGGAACCCAGCAGACAGATGGGAGACCAGGGGAGGGGGGAAGGAAGAGATCCTATCCAGGGTAAAAAGAGGGAAAAGCGGAGAGCCTACCCTGGACGGGATCTCTTCCTCCCCCACCCCCCGGTCTCCCATCTGTCTGCTGGGTTCCTCTGCGCCCTGCGATGCCCGTCTGGGTTGGCTTCCTTGGACACTCAGCCTCCACCCCCACCTTCCCTCCGACCAACTGTCAGTTTATTCTTCACTACAAACAAAACACGGGGAAGCCGGCATCGAGTTTTTGGTGACTCCGAGGTGCACTAACTGAAATGCGGTCTTCCTTCAGTCTCTGCTTGGAGCCTCTGGGATGATCGTTGGCGGGTGGGGGAAGCGAGGGCGCAGCTGAGCCGGGGAGGCAGAGATGAGAAGTGAGGGCTAAATGCAAAGCGTGCTGAAGAGAGCAAGCGAAGCATCTCCAAAGCGAAGGACAGGCGGGAAGCGCTTGGCCAGTATGTGAGAAGGCAGGCTGGAAGTGGCTGCGGAAGGGAAAAGAGGCGGCCACGGGTATCGGTTCTCCTTGCGGTAGATAAGGGAGGTTCGTAGCAAGGGTCTGCCAGCAGGTAGGCTTGGGCGGGGCGAAGGCCTCAGGTCGGGGGAGCGAGAATTGGCGGGGAGGAAACAGAGATGGCCGAGCCTGGGGAAAGCACCGGGGAAAAAAGAGATCCCGTCCAGGGTAGGCTCTCCGCTTTTCCCTCTTTTTACCCTGGACGGGATCTCTTCCTCCCCCCCGTCTCCCGTCTGTCTGCTGAGTTCCTCTGTGCCCTGCGATGCCTGGCGCCTCGTGAACATGGGTGGTGGCGATGTGACGCCTTTGCAGGTGCCTCAGTTGCCCCTGATCGTGGGCGGATCTCAATTGATGAGGAACTCAATAATCCTGGCACATTGACTTCTGGGGGAGGAGCCTGTCGCCGACGGGAGCTCAACAGAGCTCCTCTCAGAGTTCTGGTCTGTATATCTTATAAGATCTATAGATATCTCCCCTTTCTGGCAGAAAGGGGCAGGGAGAAGGTCAGTCATTAGGATCTCTTTGTAATTCACAGCTTTTTTTCCCCGCTGTGAACGGAGAAGAGGTTCAACAATAGCTGAGCTTTTACTCCAGCCAGTTCTTCTCAGCTGCTTTTTTTTGCAGCGCTAGGCAGGTTGCCCCCCCCCTCAGGACAAAGCTAAGCTATTTAAAAATTAATCCGAATCCGAGCGGGGACCATTCCTGAGAAACCTCTTCTATTATTATTCAAAATACCAGCTTCAATTTTGCAAAAGGCTTCTTTGTCTAGCTGCATCACAAGATGGCGATCTTATAGCTTTTGCGTTTTATGTGACGTACTCAATCAGTCCTACTCTCCTGAAGACTTCTCCGTATCAACTGTTAAAAGATTACAAATAGTATCCCATTTAAAACTGAGGGGAGCAGAGACTTTGTTTGTTGGCTTGTTTGATTGCTCGTTTTTCAATTTTTTTATTTTTTTGGAATGGCTCCCAAATCGAAGCAGAAGCGCTTCCTTAATAACACATCTCAAGAAATTGCTATAAAGTCGCTGCCTTTGCCTCCTACGCCCTCTACTGGAGATTTGTTAACGCAAGCATTTCTTTTCGAAACCCTTAACAATTTCAGACAGGAAATCAATCAACTTGTATCGGATTTATATGATAAATTTGATGCTAAAATTGCTCAAACAAAGGAGGATATGATCGGAATTATGACAGTTATGACAGACTATATTGCTGGAATGGAGGATAAATTGGAACTTTTGGAAGAAACCAACTCTAATTTGACATCCAAAATTCAAACATTACAACAGGAAATTGAAAATGCTCAAAAACAACTTGTCATGATAAATTATAATAAGACTGCGTTTGCAATAAGAGTTAGAGGACTGCGTGAAAAGGAACAGGAGAATTTGAAACAGACCTTCTTTGAGGCTCTTAGTCGTTCAGTGGGAAGTCCGGGACTTAACTTTGATTGGCAGATTCAAAAAATTTACCGCCAGAACTCGTGTGTAGCAAAACAGCGACAGCTTCCAAGGGATATAATTATATATTTCACCACAAGGGAATCCAGAAATGTGATAATACAGAAGCTTTACAATAAGAGGCTGAGAATTGATGGACAGGACTTGATTGTTTTTAAAGAAATACCATCTCAAATATTAAGAGCAAGGAGAGACTACACTTTCTTAACTGAAGAACTCAGAAATTCTCAGATACCATATAAATGGGAAGTCCCAGCTGGCATTACAGTCACATTTGAGAATCAAAAACATCGTCTTAATTCTGTTTGTGAAGCTCGAGATTTTTATTACAAGATTCTGAAGGCGGGACTTCCTGATTCATCTGGACTTGGAGAGAGACAAGGAGAAGGAGAAGACAAGCAGCGGGACACGTGGCTACAAGGCGGAGGGCGTTGCTTTCCTCTTCCGGAAGGGCAGAAGAGTAAAGAATAAAGATCCAGTGATGCTTTTAAAATACTTTTCAAATTTTTAGTTCAAATAAAATTTCATGATTCCTGTCTGGTATAAAATGGCAAAGTTGTATATCGATGATGAGACATGGAGGCTGAAAGAAGCGCTGCTGATTTTGGACATATATTGTATATAAGATTTGTTTGAACTCTAATTTAAATTGCGCATGAATTATCTTTCCAGGCGAGGAGAGCGGAGATCGTGATTTTCTTGAGTTGTGGTTTGGGACGAACAGAGTTGGGAGGTGCGGGGGAGATGGAAGGGTAGCGAAAGTTCAATTAGATTACTCGGAGTCAGAATGTAAGCTGATTTTTGTATGAATTGCTATTTGAATATAAGGTTAAGAAAGATTAGTCGGAGAGTCTCCAGAAAGGTAGAGTAAATATGAGAAGAGCAATGGATGAGGATAAAATATATATGTGGACACGGGTAAAGGCAGGGTGGAAGGTATAAAATTTATATGTGGATGTGGGTAAGGGCAGGATGGGAGGTGTTGGAAATGAAAAATGAAAGAAGTACTTGAGTTTAATGGCTTTATAGAAAAGTTTGGATATTTGGATAAAAAAGAGATAAATTAAAGGTTTGAATATATAGATAAAGTAATGAGGCCCTTAGTTGGAGAATTCCATTTGACTAACTTACCTGGTTCCAATATAGTTTGAAATCCTGCAAGTAATAAAATAACTGAAATTAGGAATGAGGTACATTGTTTAAGATTTAAAGATGATGGGAAGCTGTGTTAATGTAGTGGGTTTATTGATTTTTTCTGTTTTTCCTTTTTTGTGTGAGCGTCTTGTTTTTCTTTTTATTTTTTTATTTTTTACTATTTCTCTTTTTTTGTTTTTCCTTTATCTTTTATCTTTTAACTTTAAAGTTAGTTGGTTTTAATATACCCCAGTGCTTGATAAAGAATTATGCCGGGTATGGGACCTGGGAAGTCGTAAGGGGGTTAGGGAGGGGGGACTATAGGGGGGAGGGTGGAAATACAGTTTCAATTCTCAAAACAATAAGAATGCACTTGTATACTGTTGCTCTCTTTTCTTTTTTTTCTTTTTCTCTTTTTTTTTCTCTTTTTTTTTGTTTTTCTTAATTTTAGTGCAAAATATAAACTGAATAGATTAATGAACTGTAGAGATACACCAAAGTGAGGAGTAGAGGGAAAGAAGAGGGAGAAGTAAAGAGGGAGTGAGAGGGGAATGCAAGGAGGGTGAGATGGAGGGAAGGGGAGATGTCTGAGGGGGAAGGGAAGTAGAAGAGGGGAATGTTGGAGGGGAGAAATGAAAGTTGGAGGGGGAGAAGAAAGGGTGTATGGGGGATTGAAGTGTTATGTTGGTTTTTTATGGTGGATTTTTTTTTGTTATGCACAGTATATAAGTGATTGTATAAAATGAAAATGAAAATGAAATAAAACAGTTTTAAAGAGGAATAATCCTGGCACATAAAGCTTCCCCCCCCCCTCGGAAACTGAAGCTCGTTTAAAGAAAAAGGGAAGGGCAGGCAGCTTTACGTGAGTGAGTAACTCCGGCGGTGGGAATCGGGAGGCTTCGGGTGGGCAGCGGCGCTTCCCTTGCAAACGGGGATCAGCGCACTCGCCGCCTCCCCCTCCCCCAGGAGGAGCTCTGCAGCGGGACAGACGAATGGAGGGGGAGATCACCCCTTCCTCCTCCGAGCCCCCAAACCCCGTCTTCCCTGGCCTGCACCCCTGCGCCCAGGCTCCTTTGGGTTTGGGGATAATCCGAATGGGTGGAGCGGGGAATCCCCGGGGCGGAGGCCTCCCGGTGCAACGGTCTTCCGCAGCTCCGGAGCTAACCTTCGCCTTCCCTGCCCAGGATTGCAAGGCTGGAGGCCTCGGCAGCAGCCACCCCCACCCCCAGCCGGCCAACCCTCGCCCGTACCATGAGTTTACCGGCCAGGTATCCATTGAGCTGGAGGGCAGGCACCGTGGCTTCCTCGCGGCTAGTCTCGCTGCTTTCCCCGGGCTCGGCTCCGTTTCCCCCCCGCCCATTCTCACTCCCCCGACTGAGGCCTTCGCCCCGCCCAAGCCTACCTGCCAGCAGACCCTTGCTACGAACCTCCCTTATCTACCGCAAGGAGAACCGATACACGTGGCCGCCTCTTTTTCCTTCCGCGGCCACTTCCAGCCTGCCTTCTCACATGCTGGTCAAGCGCTTCCCGCCCGTCCTTCGCTTTGGGGATCCTTCGCTTGCTCTCTTCGGCGCGCTTTGCATTTTAGCCTTCACTTCTCATCTCTGCCTCCCCGGCTTAGCTGCACCCTCGCTTCCCCCATCCGCCAACGATCATCCCAGAGGCTCCAAGCAGAGACTGAAGGAAGACCGCATTTCAGTTAGCGCACCTCGGAGTCAACGATGCCGGCTTCCCCGCTGCGACTGGCAGGAATGGCAATGAAAGCTCGGGCTTCGCTCCTCCGTCTGGGGCTGCGGCTAACAGGGACGGCCAAGCGCTTTCCTCAAAAACCCCGCCTTCCACACACACCCGGCTTCCAAAATCCGGGGAGTTGTGGGGAGGGACGATCTTCTTCCCCTCTCTCAGGTTGCCTGGTTCCCCCCCCCCAGTTCCTCTCATGAGTAGCTCGCAAGGGAAGGCCTTCCCTTCCCTTGCTAAAGGCCGCCGCCGCCCACCCGAAGCGGCGAAGCCTCCCGATTCCCATTGGCACCGGAGTTACTCACCAGGGGAGTGCAGCAAAAACAAACAGCGAAGGCGAAATGAAATGGAGACTCGTGAGAGTCACGACTCGCGCGGCGTGCTTAAGCGGACTCCAGCCAATCAGTGAGCTGGCTGGGATGGAAAATTTTAAGCACCCTCGTGTGTGCTTAAAGTTTTCCATCCCAGCCAGCTCACTGATTGGCTGGAGTCCAGGCCAATCAGTGAGCGGCAGGCTGGGCTGGCTTAGATTATTAGTGTAGATAGAATAGATTGGGGAACAGAACGAGCGAGCTAGCGGCAGCTGATGATGGGCGGGGGAGCCAGCGAGCCCCGAAATAAAGCGGGGGGTTTTTGAGAAGCGGGCGGGATGTGGGAAAAATGATGAAAAATCGTTCCTGTCCCGCCAAATGCGGGACGTCTGGTCACCCTATATAAATTAGATCTTTCACCCAGAACCCCTAGGATAAATTTATGGAATTCTAGAGTGCTCATGGTCTAATATATCATTTTGAAGATTCTTTCCAAATACTTCAAGCCAGAGAGGAATCGGGTTTTTGTGCCCAAATGTGTTCTGGACAGAAATTAGTTGAATGGCCCAATATGGCCATTTGCCACACAAGGCCCCAAACATTGGTTGCATAATCTTCTATGATTGCAGCCAATCAGGAGAAGACCATCTAGACATAGGCAATCTGTAAGCTTGCTCTGGTGTGTTTTGAACAATGGCCATGTCAACAAAGCTGAAATCGTGAAACTACTCTGCTACCTCTAGCAATGCCTATAAAATTAACGTATTAGACGATTGTCAATTTTAATGATAATTCTTTAATTTCTAGGCATATAGCAGAGGAACATAATGATGAGAGGGTGTTGTAAGAGCTCGCATCAAAGCAGCATTAAGAAAAGGTTAGGTCTAGGAAGAGAAGATTCAAGTGATATAGTACAAACTGCCAAAATGAATATGCTGTTGCAACTCCTAATAGATAAAGAGAAACCTGCTGGGATTAGAGCAGTACTACTGGGTCCTTAACGTTATGGTAGTTGGCTGATGTAGAAGAACTTCAATTGCAGGTTTCTGGTCTAATTTAAATCCTAGTACTATGATGTGCTGAAACATGAAAAGATATTTGAAAATAAGGACTAAAGCTGTGTGTAGCAATCTTTTAGGGATCTGCTACTCTTACCCTTGCCCTAAAAGCTTTTTGAGTTGATGCCAAAACTGATTATACTTCACTGACAAGATGCCACAATTCAGTGCAGGGCACTGTGTGTTTGACAGAATATAGAGTTTTGTAGTACGTTTTAAAATAATGCAATGTAGGTAGTCCTCGACTTACAACCATAATTGTGGCCATAATTTCTGTTGTAAATTGAAGCACTTCTTCAATTGACTGACACAATTCTACTGTCTTTTTTGTGGTGGTTGTAGAACAAATCTGCTGTTGTAAAGCAAACATAGCGATCATAAAGCAAATGCATTCATTCCCATGTTTTTGTTTTTGCTGGAAATCAGCTGGAAAGGATGGAAACTAACAAAAAAAATCATAAATTGCAATCATGTGACTAAAGAATGTTGCAAATGGCCATACAAGTAATCCAACTACCTAGCCTTCAAATTGCAGTCATGTGATCAATGGAGGTGGGGAGAGCCACTCTTTCCAATTCCAGAATTGGGTCATAAGTATCTTTTGGGTGAATCCCTCATATGCGAGGATTGTTGTCTCTCTCTCTCTGTGTAAGATACAGTTTTAAATCCTATAATTGTGTTTTAATCTTGATTTCCAAATCAGCTTATTCTCAGACTGCTTTGAAAGATTGCAGAAAGATACTGCAAAATGCTGATCATATAATATGCAAACCTTGTGACATATAGCATTACAGATACATCCTAGAAGCACTTTCATGTAACATTAAATAAAGCATCATGAATAAAAGGCTTACTGTTTTGCATGCTTTTAATGTTTTCTAACAAAGACAACTCAAAGACACTATATTATGTTTTCTCATATCCTTCACAATTCTTCCTTACCATAACCTTCATTCTGTAGTATTGCAAACTACATCCTTGATTTTTTTGTCTATTATATCACATTAATTATTTTTCCATTCATTGTGCAGCTAGGAATGCTTTATCTATTGTTTATTTTCATTTCCTATAGAAGCCTCTTCCCTCTGACATTTGAGAAACATAGAAATCCAAATAACCCATAAATTTGAGGGTTTTCTTTAAGTTATTTATTCTAATACTTCTGTGATAATGCTATGTAGGACCTGTGTTAAACTAAGCAACCACCTTGTAAAGTAGGTATACTATGAATGTAATTCAATTAATATTGCTTTAAAATAGATTGGACTTAGCTGGTAGTCGGTAAATGGTATTCTTCCCATTTTAATTGTGACAGAAGAGCTGGTGAACTGGAAAGAATGGGATTTTAAATCAGAACTATTTGGGAGAATAAATAGTGGTGTTTACTTAAATCAGAAGAGACTCTTAAAATATTCCTTACCACTGCACAACTCCTAGAACCTCTAACAATATAGCACTTAGACTTATAAACCACTTTACAGGGCTTTATAGCCCCCTCTAGTCAGCCTATTGTCCCCAACAATCTGGGTCCTCATTTTACTGACCTCAGAAAGAGGTCAGTAAAGCTGAATCAACATTGAGCTGATGAGACTCTTACAACCTGTCAAACTGCTGGATGTCAGTAGTCAGCAGAATTAGCCTGTAATACTGCACTCTAACCACTGTGCCACCACAATTCCTTATGTATGTTGCGCATCTCTTCTATATCTTCTGAAATGAAACCAGAGTAAACATATGTTCTATTTTATCTAGTCACAGACTGAAATAAAAAATTAGTATCTATCTGTCTCTACTATAAACTAAAAGTTACAGAAAAGTTTATGATTTTACTGGTCCATATGTCCATATATGAACCAAACTCAAGAAAACTTCCTTGGTCCTGCTGCTATAATAGTCACAAATTCCCACAACCTTGAAAATTATTTTAGGATTTTTTAAATCATATTGTCCCAGAGATCTTTTTTTTTCATGTTCTCTATGCTAGAGAGAATGGAAAAATCTGTGTTACTAGTATATTTGGGTTTGATAGAAAGTCACCAATAAGAGCCAATCAATATGTGGAAAATTCATTGGAAGGAACATGCTCCACCATTGAGTTGAATGTACCTAATAAAAAAAGGATTCAAAATGATAGACATCTGTAAAGTGTAGTATTTTGAAAGCAAACCCAATGCATTATTTTCAGAGTACATGGAACTATCCTATTATCAAATTAGATGCCTTCTATGGTGTGGCAACCAAGATGATAAAAATAAATTTATTAAATCTTTTCTCAAAAAAAAAAGTGCTTCTGCACAAGATCAGATTATGAGCAACCTTTAAAAGTAGCAAATAACAAAGCTGTTTGTAAACTCTGTGAGGATAATTTGATAAGAAATCACTTTAGATTAATGATAGAATACTGAATATCGAGGGACACGATCTGGTATATGGTTAGCATGCTTACCTGTTATTCAACAAAAAATTGGATAAGAAGTTTAAAAGTCATATTTTAAGAAATGCTTTACTGCGGGTCTGGAAAAAATACCAATATAAATTAAATGACAAGATACCCATGTGGGCAATTCCTAGACATGCAATTGAAAATATGAACATAGCACAAAAACAGGATAGAACTACCTATAGACAGCTTCTCATTTTGGAAAGGGGGGTACTACAACTAAAATCTTTAGAGGTATTAAAAGAGGAGAAGGTAGTTCAAACATGGTTCCAGTATGGGCAATTACAGGCCAGGTGGAAAATAGATCAAAAAATTGGTTTTATCCAAGCTGAAGATAATTTGTTTAAACAAATAAGAGATCAAAGCTTAATGCATATAAAGAGGATATATAATGTATTAATACAGATGGATTCGGAAACAGAATTAGTTAAAGATTGTATGATAAAGTGGGCTCAAAATATTGAAGAACCAATAATGTTGGATACATGGGAAAGAATATGGGTAACAAATGTGAAATTCACACAAGCTCAAAACCTGAGAGAAAATTTTTATAAGATGTTCTATAGATGGCATTTAGATCCTAAAAAGCTGGCTTCTATGTATCCGAATGTACAGCCTAAATGTTGGAGGTGTGGTTCTCTCGATGCTACATATTATCATATATGGTGGACCTGCCAAGAGGTTAAGGCATTCTGGATAAAAATATGGTGGATTATGCAAAATATCTTTAAAAGAAGGATAAAATTTATTCCTCAGTTATTCTTACTAGGTATAAGTACTGACTTTACAGTGGTAGAGACTAACTTGATTCTGCACCTAATAACAGCAGCAAGACTGTTGGTGGCGCAATACTGGAAGAAGGAAGACCTGCCTACAACTCAAGAATGGACATTGAAAGTTACAAACTTAGCCGAGATGGCTAAAATATCGGCATATCTTAAAGATCACTCAAATGAGAGATATAAACAAGACTGGAAAAAATGGATTGACTATATACAAAATAAATACGGGACCAAGAAATTCCAGTTAGCCTATGCTTAAGATCAGAAATGATTTAAATTGTTTAAAGTTAGCTCAGCAAGAAGAAGCTAAGATCAATGTAGAGATGTCATTAATTTCTTTATTTCTTTTTTCTCAATAGATTTTAGACTGTGTTTGTTAAAAATCCATACGGTGTACCGGTTCTGGGAAGTCGGGGGGGGGGGAGGAGGAGGGGGTTGGGGGGAGGGGGGAGGGAGGGAGGGGTATACATTAGGCTAGACAAGAATTTGGTGGTAAACTAGAACGATTTTGACACACAAAAAATTGTACTCCGATGTCTTACTGATTGAGGAATGATGAAATGTTTGTTTTAAAAGAAATAAAACTTTTGAACCTAAAAAAAGAAATCACTTTAGATAATGCACAATTAGTGAGAGAATTTGAGGACCTTTTTGAACCTCTGGTTTCAGATGTTGTGGATGGCCATGTATGTGTTACATCAATGATGAGCTACTCTGAAGTGACAATTTTTTCAAGTACAAAAATGCATTCATGGATATGCATTGAAAATATTGTTTCTGTATTACTTGTAGAAAAGCATTTTATATACATAAAAAAGACAAACTTCATTGAATTATTTACTGTTGCATCTGGAAATATGTATGATGTTGGGGTTGTTGGTGGCCTTTCTACAAATACCTACTTTATAAATGCTACATATTTAATTTGTAAAGGATTTGCAAGATAAAACCCTGCTAACCCTCAATAAAATGATTTTTTGGGGAGATAAATGACTTAATGATTGCTGTATCTAATTAAAAAAAATTGAAAATGCCATTACCCGATTCTTGTCATTTTTTAAAAAGACAAAATGTTTTCTGCAAAGCAAAACAAAAAAACCAACACAAAACCAGCCACAGTTGTAAGCCTTAGATCATAATAGATGTTGCTCTTTAAAAGTGCAAATGACAGATTTGTAGTACAAATTATAAATTTCATTTGCTGAATATACCACAAAATGTTTGATTGTTTGTGGGGGCTTTTGCTGAATGCTACAATCGACCTTGGATATGATAGAAGTGTAAAAGTTACCATTTCAGAACAGTAAAGATTGGAAGGAGAGATTTTCTCACCAGATGAACCTGAGAAGTATTTCCAAAGTGCTTTTTCCAAAGGGCAACTGGACTTTCTTAGTGTTTTCTTTGAAAACATTTTGCCTCTGATCCAAGAAGCTTCTTCAGTTGTAACTGACATTCCCCGCTAGTCAATTAGAACTGAAGAAGCTTCTTGGATGAGAAGTAAAACGTTTTCAAAGTAAACACCAATAAAGTTCAGTTGTCCTTTGCAAAAAGCCCCTTCGGGACAACTATCCATGACCCAAATGATTGAGAATCTCGATAGAGACCTGGGAAGCACTTTAAAAAAAAAAAAAAGTTGCCACAAAACAGTGAATGTTTTGCCATTTATTAACACTAACTTTTCTTCTGCAGAATATATCTAAGATAAATATCTCTATAAAGATATCTATATCTTTATAAAGCTAAACCTGGCTCACATCAAGATGCCTTATTAAAGCATTACTATACCAAAAGAAAAGCATTTTAGATGGGTCTCCTCTCCACAATGATTCAAATTCAGGTTCCATTTAAACTGAACCATTCTTTCAAATTCAAAGCAGAGCATTCTGAAGCACCCCTTTCTAAAATTTGAAATCAAAACAATTCCAGAATGCTGTAGAACAGGGGTGTCAAACTCGATTTCATTGAGGTCTGCATCAGGGTTGTGTTTGACCTGGGGGGGGGGGGGGGCTGGCCAGGTGGGCATGGTCACTTGTGTTGGGGACGCCTGTGGTGACTTCCTGCAGCCCTCTGCGAGTGAAAAATTTTCACTGGCAGAGGCACCACGGGCCAGTCCTTCGCTGTTTTTTTTTTTCAAAAAGTTTTTTTATGTTTTCATTTTCATAACATATAATCACATGTATACTATTATGTTGTGTCCTGGCCAGCAGAAGAGAACAACCTCCAGTGCCACAATCCGTGTTCTGGATTCCCTTTTTACCACCCATGGCCTGCCAGATGTTCTGGTTTCTGACAATGGGCCCCAGTTCACCTCCACCGAGTTTTAACAGTATCTCTCTGGGTTAGGTATTCGCCATGCCCCTGTAGCCCTATTCCACCCTACTGGGAACTGGCTGGCGGAGCACACTGTTCGCTCCGCCAAAGAGGCCCTGACTTGCATAGTGCCGCTGCCCTAGTCTACCCAGATCTCTACCTACCTCCGTTTGCAACACACCACTCCCTGCCCCTTATCTGGGAAGAGCCTTGCCGAATTACTCATGGGCAGGAAGCTACGCACCATCTTGGATTGCCTGCACCCCCACTACACTCCTTCTTCCTTTTCTCACCCTACACCCCCCCAGAGCTTTTCTGGTGGGGGGGGGGTGTTTGCCCGCAATTTTGCGGGCAACCCCAAGTAGTTGCCTGGACTCATTACAGGGTCCTCCTCGACGATGGGAGACATTGGCGGAGGCATGTAGACCAGCTCCATCAGCAAGTCACGGAGGGCCCCATGAACCGTCTGGCTGTTCAAGAAACAACAGACCCTACCAACCCCGCCTGCCGGCCAGACCAACAAAAAAACTCTATCTCTGAGTCCGTGCTTCCTGTCAAGTTCTCGTTGGGAAACTTACCATTAGAAACTGGCGCCATGATCGGGATGGGCTCTCCAGCATTGCTCGCATGGCCAATCCAACGGAGTGGCAGACCCAGCACTGCTCCTTCTTCAGCGGCGGCCACACCTAGAATGAGAAGATCGCAGCGCATGCACAGACATCCTGAGTACCTTCGCGACTATGTGTGCTCAGTCCAGGGGAAAGGGGTGTTGTGTCCTGGCCAGCAGATGGCACTGTGCAAGTCACCTCTGATTGGCCAGGACGCACCTGCTGGCCGGTGAGAAAAACCTGAGCCTCTCATTGGTTCCCTGTCTGACAGCTCCAAGTATAAATAGCTGTCAGACGGGAGGGGGTTGCTTGTCTTTAGCCTGTTCTAGTTTCTGTCAATAAACGTTCCTGTTGTTGTTAATCAGTCTCCTCAGTCTGTGTCCCTCAGAACATAATATATTACATAGCCAGCATCATATTGTATTATTAAATGTTTACATCAATTCATGTTACCATCAACTCCCAAAAACAATTGTTGGCTCCTCTGCTCTAAATACACCATATTTGTACCTTATCCATCACTTTCTTCTCCCTCTCTCCTCCCCCTCCCTACCTCCTTTCTTCCCTCTGTCATCCTTCTCTTCTCTACTTCCCCTTCTTCTCTCCTTCTCCTCTCCCCCCTTTCCATTCCTCCTTTCTCTCCTCCTCTTCCCTCCCCTTGTCCTCTCTCCTATCCCTCTCTTCTTCCCTTACCTCTCTCTTCTACTTCCCATTCTTCATCTCCTTTACTTGGTGCATTTCAGCTTCTGAGCAAGCTCCATTTTATGTTGATGGTATTTATAATTCCTTTTCAATATACACATTTAGTTTTAATATGTATTCGCCTTTTAAAAAAAGAACAAAAATGTGTACATATATAATCATTGTGCTTTTAATTCCGCTGCCCCCCCCCCTCAGCCTAATTTTGGCCGAGATGTAGACCTGGTTACAATTCCCAGCCCTTTGCTGTTTCCAGGGAGGCCCATGAGCCAGATCTAAGCAGCCCACCAGCCAAATCCGAATCCCGGGCCTTGAGTTTGACATCCCTGTTGTAATATCCCATTACCAACAAAAATAATTGTTTTGCACTTGAAACAGGATACATTGAGACTAAAACATTTTAAGTCTCAAATGTGCTGTGGCCATTAACATTTTATGCTCAGATGCAGATATCCCAATTACTTGACAGGCGATGGAGGGAGGTCTCTCCTTCAAACCAGGTAGCCCTGCTGTTTTTTCCATTCTATGGAATTATATTAATTCTTAAGAAACTTTATGCACTTATAAAAGCTGTTTGCTATTATGTGCACATGGGAAGCAACAAAAGAAGAAAATAGGCGAGAACAATGAATGTACAAAATCTTTTCCATCTTTAGTGAAATCTGGACTTTAATTATCAATTTCAAATAGCGCAAAACCATAGATAATGATGATCTCACATCACCTACTAACAAAAGGGGATTTCTCCTACGGAGGACATCAAAACAGCAGCAACCTATTTTTATATAGTGAGACAAAAGTGTGGTTTTTTTCGCCCCCAAGGGCGGCTTAAGAAAATATGAAAAGGTTTTACATTATACGGATTTGCTTTAAAAATGTTTTAGGCATGTACAATATATTCAGAAAAGAAAAGAAAGAAATCTAAATTTGTTTTTTTACACAGCTCAGAGCAATATTTGACACAGGTCATCGTAAACCCTGGTGTAGTTTTTCATAAAATCTTGGATAGTATGCCTTTTAGCTACAAAAATATACACAAAATTGATGTTATCCAAGATGAATCAGAAACCAAATATTTCTTTATGGGGATGATCCTAATGCAGAGAGGTGCAGTCATTACTGTTTTTAATATGCTCTAGTCAAATAACTCACTTTCACCATACCAGTCAATAACACTTTGAAAAGTCTGCAGCCAAGGAATTAAAAGACACATGCTACTGGGAAGGAAAGCTATGGCAAATCCAGACAGCATACTAAAAAACAGAGACCTCACCCTGCCAACAAAAGTGTGTATAGTCAAGGCTATGGTCTTCCCAGTTGCAATCTATGGCTGTGAAAGTTGGACCATAAGGAAGGCTGAATGCCAAATAATTGAGGCCTTTGAACTATGGTGCTGGAGAAGACTCCTGCAAGTTCCTTGGACTGCAAGGTGATCAAACCAGTCAGTCCTAGAGGAGATCAACCCTGACTGCTCTTTAGAAGGCCAGATCCTGAAGATGAAACTCAAATACTTTGGCCATCTAATGAGAAGGAAGGACTCACTGGAGAAGGGCCTAATGCTGGGAAAGATTGAGGGCAAAAGAAAAAGGGGACGACGGAGAATGAGGTGGCTGGATGGAATCACCAAAGCAGTAGGCATGAGCTTAAATGGACTCCAGAGGATGGTAAAGGACAGGAAGGCCTGGAGGAACATTGTACTGTGATGGATCAGCAACTAACAACAACAACAATAACTTAAGTTACTATTTTCTTAGCTTCAGTTGATCTGGAAATTGCTGGATGTTTTCTGGTGTGTCCAATTAGTGATATCCCCACTTTCTAAAAATCTGTGCAATATGAGACATTCTTGTAATAAAGTTTGCTTATAGTGTGAACCCTAACTTTCTAAGTTTTTATTTTCATCTTTGAGAGAAGTTCTCTTGCAGAAGTATTTTAAACTGTTACAAAATATCCATAGGCAGGCATCAGGATCATTAAAAGGTCCCTTATATTTCTGTGTGTGACCCCTTCACATATCTGTATAATAACTATTATAGCAGCTGCAATAGATGCTAACCAATGCTTGATCACAGAAACTATTACACAAACATATTTAATTAGATTTCCCCCCTCCCATTCTGAATTTACAGCCAGTGGGTCTACTGCTTTTCAAGAGGACTTCTCTGGATCCTAAGGTTACTAGATACCACAAAAAATATTGCTAAAGACATGTTTTTATTTAATTATTTTTATTTATTCTCAAACCTCTGCCTTGCTGCATCAAATATATAAACAAAATAAAACAAGGGGGAAACATGAATACTAGTGTGTCTCTGTATGTATAAGTCAGGCTTGATTCCAGCGTGCATAAGTTATGTAGCTTTCTTGGCAATATTTTCTGAAATGGTTTACCACTACATTTTTCCTTCGAGAGGAAAAATGAGAGAAAGTGGTTGCCTCAAGGTCACCCAGATGACTTCCATTCAGGACTAGAACTTGAATTTTCCCACTCCTAGTCCAGCATCTAATAACCATCTGTCACCAAAGAGTAACAGTTGGTGTTTTTTGTTCATCCTGATAATGTGTATGTTAAAGGATCCCACGGGGCTCTATATTATTTTTCTACTCTCCTCTCCAGCATCTACATGAAGCGGCTGAGAATGGCTATTTAGAAGTTTGGAATACAGTGCCATTTTTATTATATCTCTGTTTTCCAAATGAATCAGGTGCTTAGCGGTTTCCTGGAGGCAGCAATAGACTGGCTAAGGACCACAAAAACCCTACATTTGAATCCAGATAAGGCAGAGATGCTATAGATAAGTAGTTCTGGAGCCCAGAAAGGTAGAACAGATTCTGGGAAATTGAAAACTCTTCTTTGATTCCAATCTGTTAAGGGCCCATCATGATAAGGACAACTATGCCTAATTTTTGCTGGTGTGCCAACTATATCCCTACCTGCTAACTTATCCTCAGTTATCTATATTCTCGTAATAATTTCACAATGGAATTACTGGTATGCCTTGTGATTGAGACTAACCTTAAATATGATGCAAAAGCTGCCATTATGGCAGAATATCACTACTCAATACATTACAATATGAGTTGCATTGGATTACATAAGAAAAAGTGCTTCTTAAGACAAGGGATCTGCAAAACATTCATGCATAAACCATTTGGTATACACTATGGCACATCTCTTTTAATGTGAAATTTGCCCAAATAGTTTGGCAACTGTTTTAGAGAAAGTGGGTCCAAGCCAGAGATGGTATTCAGCAGGTTCTGACTAGTTCTAGAGAACAGGTAGCGGAAATTTTGAATAGTTCGGAGAACTGGTAAATACCATCTCTTACTGGCCCCACCCCCATCTATTCTATGTCTCCAGAGTCCCAGCTGATCAGGAGGAAATGGGGATTTTGCAGTAGCCTTCTGCTGGAGTGGGGAGGGGATGGAGATTTTACAGTATCCTCCCCTTGCCATGCCTACCAAACCACACCAACCAAGCCATACCATGCCCACCATACCACGCCCACAGAACCAGTAGTAAAAAAAAATGAATCCCACAACTGCTCCAGGTACAGAATAAAACATTACTGTTCTGTGCAGGAATAGTTTGAGGGGAGGATAAAACCAGAGAAAAAGCTAAGAGCAACAGCAACAGCTGAGAGAGTAGAGACACAAAGCTAGTGTTTATATTCAGTTTTTTCAATCAACATCTCCCAGTACAGCATAACTTTTTCAGTCTACCTATCCCTGATCTTTCAGTTCCTTCCCATCCATTCCTCTCCTCAACCATTGCCAATGTTGCCTCATATTCTCATTTGCCATGTGTGAAAATTTTTTATGAATGTAAAAGGAGACTCCAAAACCTAACTATGCCATATGTCTAAAGAATAAGGAATCTGATCAACCATTAATAGGTATCAGAGTAACCAAGCATTTGCTCTTTCCACTTAGGTTTTGCGCATGCAATCACAGTCTGTAAAAGCTTTTGTATTTATTTTTCCATTTTTAATCTGATTCTCCTATTCTACCTTTATTACTTTATAAGTACCTCACAGTGGTGAATATATATAATACTCCTTACTCGTCCTATTTTACATTTGGGACTGTAAAACTTCAGTTAGTAGCTCCTGTTATTGCCTGGATGGATTAGGAACTCCCGTGTACTGCAGAAAATTCAAAAGATTGTATTTCCCAATCTAAGCTCCTCTAGGTGTGTTATAAATGTAAATCCTATGTGTAACAATGTTGGCTAGTAAGATAATGGGATATGCTACACTGCCATAGTCTAAAGCAGGGGTGTCAAACTCAAAGCCCGGCCCACGGGGTGCTTAGATCTGGCCCACAGGGCCATCCTGGAAACCACAAAGGACCAGCCCACAGTGCCTCTGCCAATGAAAATGGAGCTGTTGCAGCTGAAAACAGAGCTTGTGAAGGCCACAGAACTAGGAAGAATGGAAGAATTCTAGAGAGCTTTGAAATAACTGAGAATGAATAAAGTCAAGGAAATAAAAATTGGGCCAGATTGGCATTTAGTTCCTTGCTTGACCATGAGCAGCTCACTTTAATTCACAGATTGAACTGGAAAGATAGGTTGCAAATACAATACCAAAATGTGCTAAAGTAGTTATGTGAATAATAGTAATTCCTATTCTAATTCCAATTCTTACAGGAAAGTATCTGCATTATATCCACATGGAAGTGACTAAAGCTGAGAGAAAATGATTTATCTGTGGTCCCTTATGACAGAAGCAAAATACAAACTGAGAACTTCTCAGTTCATATCCCAAGTTGTTACAACAGCAACTTCCATGTAAAGCTAATTAAAACCAGTTTCTAAAAAGATGTGAAGTTGTTATTTTATATTTGTCTTCCATCCATCTTCCTTGGAGTTTAATTTTTTTCCCTTAAAATGAAATTTCTTTTTCTCTTTTTCAATAACATTGATTTTTCTATAGTTTATAGCAGGGGTTCTGAGAGGTTCTGGAGAACCGGTAGTGGAAATATCCAGCAGGTTCTGACAGGTTCTGGAGAACCGGTAGCAGAAATTTTGAGTAGTTCAGAGAACTAGCAAATACCACCTCTGGCTGGCCCCAGAATAGGGTGGGAATAGAGATTTTGCAATATCCTTCCCCCAGGAATGGGGAGGGAATGGGGATTTTGCAGTATCCTTCCCCTGCCATGCCCACCAAGCCACACCCACAGAACTGGTAGTAAAAAAAATTGAATTTCACCACTGGTTTATAGGTTTATATAAAACACTAGCCAATAGCCCATCATTGCCTGGGTATTTATTTATAGGAGGAAATGTCCAGACCAAATATAATTTCTAATGTTGAATTTTCCCCCTTATGGAGTATTGTAAAGCCATTACCAGTGGTGGGATTCAGCCAGTTCGCAACACTTTGGGAGAACCGGTTGGTAACTTTCTAAGCAGTTTGGTGAACTGGTTGTTGGAAGAAATCATTAGGGCAGAGAACCAGTTGTTAAATTATTTGAATCCCACCACTGGCCGTTACCATGGCAACTCCACTTACAGTAGAAGACATTTTATGGCAGTGTAGTAGAAGCCATTGAAAGGCACAACAGGCTGCATCTTAAAAATGGAAGACCTAACATCAAAAACATCATCAAAAAAGCATAACAAAGAATGTTTTTTCTGAGTCAACTTGGGAAGCTCAAACTGCCCAGGGAGCTGCTGATACAATTCTACAGAGGATTTATTGAGTCTGTCATTTGCACTGCTATAACTGTCTGGTTTGGTTCTGCAACCCAACAAGACAGACACAGACTTCAGAGGATAATGAGAGCTGCAGAAAAAAAAAACAATTACTAACAATCTGCCTTCCATTGAGGATCTGTACACTGCACGAGTCAAAAAGAGGGCCATGAAAATATTTACAGACCCTTCACATCCTGGACATAAATTGTTTCAACTCCTATCCTCAAAACGACACTATAGAGCACAGTATTCCAGAACCTCTAGACACAAGAACAATTTTTTTCCGAATGCCATCACTCTGCTAAACAAATAATTTCCTCACCACTGTCAAACTATTCACTAAGGTTGCATTACTATTAGTCTTCTCATCGTTCTTATCACCCATCTCCTCCTACTTATGACTGCATGACTGTAACTCTGTTGCTTGTATCCTCACCATTTATATTGATATTGATTGTTTCCTGATTGCTTATTTGTACCCTAAGACTATCATTAAGTGTTATACCTTATGATTCTTGATGATGTATCTTGTCTTTTTATGTATACTGAGAGTATAGGCACCAAAGACAAATTCCTTGTGTGTCCAATGACACTTGGTCACTAAAGAATTCTATTCTATTCTATTCTATTCTATTCAATTCTATTCTATTCTAACAGAACACACTTCCTGAGGGGTATTAGGTGTGTATTACCCCCACAGTATTTTTCTCCAGAGAGTAAGTCATCTGTGTACCAAGTTTGGTTGAAATTGCTCGAGGTGTTCCAGAGTTATGCTGGAACATACATATACACACATACAGTGTACACACACAAACACACACAGAGACAGAGAGAGAGAGAGAGAGAGAGAGAGAGAGAGAGAGAGAGAGAGAGAGAGAGAGAGAGAGAGAGAGAGAGAGAGAGAGAGAGAGAGAGAGAGAGAGAGAGTGAGAGTGAGAGTGAGAGAGAGTGTTTTATATATATAGATGACATTGAAATTACATACATACACATACAGTGTACACACACAAACACACACAGAGACAGAGACAGAGACAGAGACAGAGACAGAGACAGAGACAGAGAGAGAGAGAGAGAGAGAGAGAGAGAGAGAGAGAGAGTGAGAGTGAGAGAGAGAGAGAGAGAGAGTGAGAGAGAGTGTTTTATATATATAGATGACATTGAAATTACATTGGAACTTTCCTTGGAAGGTCCATTTATGAAATGTGATGCATGATAGACGTATCTCTTTATCATTGCAGAAGTTCCTGTTCCTTGAGATGTGTGATGTTTATCTTTTTTTTTAAAACCAAACTTATGTATTTATTTAGCTGATGTAGTTAAAGAAAAGTAGATCATCATCTGATGAAAAAGAAGTAGTTGTCCTACCTTGATCAGCCCATTAGTTTATTTGGCCTCAAGGACTTTGATATGAGATGCTTCACAGGAAGATAAACAGCCCATAATAAGTCATGGTGGTTGAGAAATGCTACACATGGGAAAGAAAGTGCTTCCCTACTATCTCTAGGCTTTATGCAGTGAAGCTTGTAGTCTGAATCATTATCTTAGCTTGCATAGCTACAAACATTATTAATGATCCTAACATTACCAGAGGCTTCTAAAAAGCAGTTATAATATTTTTCCTTATGACCTCCCAAGGCACTATATTCCCACGCAGGCAGTCTGCATGGATGCAAATAAATAAAGTCAATAAAAATAAAATGGGTATTGTTTTATGTTACATTTACATTTAATACCCTCTTATTTTGTTACCTCCTTGCTTGCTCTCATATTCTACACCAGACTGATAATGAATTCAGGCAAAGTCAAGTCTTGACTATATGAACACCGAAGACATTATATTGTGGATTATTCTCACTGCTCTAGCTTTACTCCTTGGTTCAAACAATGCTTGCTTTATATTTGACTGTGTGTAGTATTCTGCAATAGATTATGCAGTTAGAATAAATAAACTCTATGTATAAAATATATTTTGGAACTCTAAGCATATCTTTTGCTTATTTTTCAAAATATATTATACCAACAATTCATATTTTAAACATCTCAGAAATGTCAAAAGTTCATAACTTTATCTGCATATTTATCTTTTTTTCTAAAAAATAAGTATCTTACTTTTCTCAAAAGTGCCCAAATTTATTAACAAAAAGAATTTAAGGTTAGAATTTATGATAACTGATGTCCTTACAATATCATGTTATTCTCTCAACAGAAATCATATGCTTAGGAAATAGTGTTTGGAAATATGAATAACCCTGTTCATAATTTCTGCTAAAACAAGCATCTTAAATATTTTGCTACAATGGCATCCTCCAAACTTTTGGCTGGCAAGGATTGGTTCCATGGAGAAAGGTTTTTCCACAGACCAGAGGGGTGTGGTTTGACATGCTACCCGCATCCCATGGGTAGGGTTTGGCTTGTTTGTGTGGCCAGGCTGCTGGCATGCCGGTGCTGGGGACCGCTGCTTTAGAAGATACATTGAAAAAATTAACAGAATCACAATATTCGATGCAAGCCAAAGAGTTCTCTTCAATGACTTAACAGTATTACTAAATGTTCCAAAAGTCTACTGGTAGAGTAAATCAGGCAAGATTTTACTCAAATTCAGTGCCATGCGGTGAGGTTTATGGCTGGTGAGGCACAGACACAGTGGTGGGTTTCAAATTTTTTTAGACTTATGGACTTCAACTCCCAGAATTCTACAGCCAGCATGCTCTGTTCCGATTTAAAGCGACAGCATTTGTTTTTATCCTTTGTGAAAGACGTTTCCTTCTTTCTTTTTCTTTTCTCTTCCCCTCCTTCCTCTTTCCCCCCTCTCTCAAACACACACACACATACACACAGAGAGAAATTGGATTGGACTATCTCTCCTACCCCATTCCCTCTCTCACTCACTCTCTCTCAAACACAGACACACATACACAGTTGGATTGGAGGGAGAGTGGCAGCGAGGAGACCACAGGAGGAGACAGGAAGCCAGTTAAAGAGCTATACTGAACAACACATACTTTCTCCCAGACCTGGAAGGATCCAGCCCAGCTTCACTGATTACAGGTTTGAAAAGGCAACGTGGCTCTGCCTGCAATCAAACTACACTTGGGGAGGGAGAGCACAAGTGAGCCAGGGTCCTTCCCTCCAGCCTTTGCCCAAAGCCCTGCACCAGGAGGATGAAGTTTGAATTCCTTCCCCTCCCTCCGACCCACACATACCTTTTCCAGCTGTTTTAGAGAGGATTTCAACTCTGCTCTTGTCTCGGGTCCTCTGAAGAAGCCCCGCCCAAATGAGCGCCCTCTACTATGAGGCAGGAGAACTGTGTGCCTCACCTTCATCAGGAATTTTTAGGCTTTTAACCCTTGCTTAACTCTACTCGAGTGATCATAAAATGCCTAAAGTCAGACTAGATGAGGCATGCAGTTCTCTTGCCTCATAGTAGAGGGCGCTTTTTTAGAGGCTTTTTTAAAAGTTAAGCAGAGTCATCCACGGTGAGGCAGCAACTAGCTCAGCCTGACCTCAGCTCTCGCCTTTTTCCTTTTACATTTTTTTTTCTTTTCATGATGGGAGCAGTGAGGCTGTGCCTCCCCTGCCTCACCTGACTGCACGTCACTGCTCAAATTGTTGATTTGGTTCTTCAAATCCAATTCAAATTTACCAAAAAATGTAGAAAAATGTTATTTCTGTACATGCAGCCACTAAGTGTTTGAAATCAACTCAGAGGCATGTTTCAATTTAATCATTCAGTTGTGAAGGGAATTTTATTCTTCTGGATGTCCTTTCTCTCTTTCTAATGATTGTCCAGCCTTTTCTTGACTGTTTAATGTGAAAATCAATGTATCTGGCTAAAGTAGTCTTAAATGCCAAATCATTTCCCCCATATGCATCCCATAGTTACTCCTTCATGATGCATATCCTCAAGTTGTAACCTTTATTACATCTATAAAGGGCCTTTTATCCACAAACTGTATGAATCAGAACATTCACCAGAGTTCTGATAAGGGATGGGTTTAATGCTCTCCATGTTCAAAGTAGACTCCACGATGAAGCTTAGCATAACAATCAGCTTGATTGGCATTCACATTTTCAAATGATAAGTACTCTGCATTACAAAGTGTTGCTTTTTTCCACAGATATATAGACACTCAGATGTTTGTGTACAATCCCTCTGTACTCCTTTTCCATTGGAAGAGCAATTATTTGTCAATGGTCAGATATACCCATGAGCCAGTGGTGAAATTCAATTTTTTTTTACTACCAGTTCTGTGGGCGTAGCTCGGTGGGCGTGGCAGGGGAAGGATACTGCAAAATCTCCATTCCCTCCCTGCTCCAGGGGAAGGATATTGCAAAATCTCCATTCTGCAATATCCTTCCAGAGGATATTGGATATTGGCCAGCCAGAGTTGTATTTGCTGGTTTTCCGAACTACTCAAAATTTCTGCTACAGGTTCTCCAAGACCTGTCAGAACTTGCTGAATTTTACTTCTGCCATGAGCTCATCTTCAGTAGCCCTATATAAGAACTTGAGTATTCTGTGACATTCTTCATTCTTAACAATAGGAGTAGAGTGACTCGTGGTATCGTGCTAGCTTTTAATAAAATGGTCTTTGGAGACTCTCCAAATGTTGGCATGCTCCGAGGTAAGTTTTGACTTTCTAATTTGATCTGAAAAGCCAATTTGATTCAGAGATTCAACCTTCCTTTCAATCAAATCCCCAAATCTAATTTCTTGCACAGCTTTAAAAGAAACTGTAATCCTTTGTGGGCTTTGTTGTCTTAAGAATTCATAGCTCCAAAGACTATTTCAACAACCCTCTGTCCCTCTTCACTCTCTTGGGAAAACAGTTCCTACACTGAAGTATTTATTTTGTGTATGAGATCAGGGGAAGGGGAAAAAAGCCTACAAATCATTTAAAGGTATACAGAATATTGCCAAATTTGGGTGCTTGGGTCACAAACAACAATTTTACTGGGCTAGAAGCATCACCCTGGCAACCCACCACACAAATGTTTAGCAATTTGAAAGCTCATGTAGGCCTCTCCCCCCCCTCCCCAACCAAAACCACCACCACGCTGGTCTCTTTTGTTTCAGTGTAATTATTCTTTTTCTGTCCCAGATGAGCCACAAATCCATTTCCTAAGCAAACCTCTTCTCCTGCTAGAAAAGAAGAATTGTTTATTCCACCCCTGCTCAGAAACTGAGGCTGCATTAGCCTATTGGGCAATTTATAGAAGGGTGCAAGCATTACACCTCAGGCAAGCACCTACCTAGACATGTGAAAGCTCTGCCTCCTAGGCAGAGGAGAGGGAATAAAGCAGAGGTCTTCAAACTTGGCAATTTTTAGACTTGTGGTTTTCAACTCCCAGAATTCTCCAGCCAGCTATGCCAGCTATGCTGGCTGGGGAATTCTGGGAGTTGAAGACCACAAGTTTGAAAGTTGCCAAGTTTGGGGACCCCTGGAATAGAGTCTAGAATGCCCTAACCCATTTTCAACCTAACTTTCACCAAGCAATACTCCATTTCTCCTTGATTTAACAGCCTGGGCATTTGCTAGTCAACTGGGAATGTTTTTTTCTCTAGCTAATTAGGTTTTACTTGCTATTGTCTTTCACCCAGTTCATGCAGCCTTTTCAGGTCCGCTTTAAAAACCCCAAGGTTAAAGCAAGGAGATTCCCTCTATCAGTTTGTTCTAATTAGCTTGCTGCGAACATCCTAAACAGTAGGATTATTGGGCATTTATTTATTAGATTTCTTATCAGCCATAATTCTAAGACTCCCAATGGTTTGCAGTAATAAGCCAAAGGAAATAAATCATCTGCAGTAAAAAATATATAAAATTGCATAAT
This sequence comes from Thamnophis sirtalis, assembly GCF_051295495.1. NCBI lineage: Eukaryota > Metazoa > Chordata > Lepidosauria > Squamata > Natricidae > Thamnophis > Thamnophis sirtalis. The sequence continues at coordinate 74,459,900 of NW_028261386.1, read as the reverse complement.
TATAATGTCAAAGAGGCCAAAGACTGCAATATATTCATCTGTCCTAGGTAACGTGCATCACCAAAGGCACTCCAGAACAGCTTTATTTTAAATAGTTCTGAGAAGGTCAAAATGGTAGGGGTCAACTACCATTTCCAAATTTCATTTTTTTACAAATTCCAACTTCCAAAGCACTAGAAGGTAGGACAAGAACCAATGGGTGGAAACTAATTAAGGAGAGAAACAGCCTGGAACTATGGAGGAATTTCCTAACAGTGAGAACAATTAATTAGTGGAATGGCTTGCCTTCAGAAGTTGTAGGTGCTCCAACACTTGAGATTTTTAAAAAGAGATTGGACAGTCACTTGTCTGAAATGGCATAGGATCTCCTGCTTGAGTAGAGAGTTGGACTAAAAGATCTCCAAGCCCCGTTCAACTCTGTTATTGACATCAGTTCAAGAAAGAGGTTATTCCAAAATATGGATGCTGCCACAGAACAATGGCACCTAAAAACTCCATAATATGCGCCTCATAAAAATGTGGAACTATCAATAGTTTTTCTTAGGGCAAACAAATTGAGCAAGGTTGGAACGACTAGTCCTCAAAATACTTTGCTGCCATACATACATAGGCTTGTATAGGTAATATACTACTTTGAACTGCTAGTTGGAACTCAGAGCAAAGAAATATATTTATGAAGATGACAACATATATATATATATATATATATATATATATATATATATATATATATATATATATATATATATATATATATATATATATATATATATGATTTTTTTACAACCCCTGGTAAGCCCCAATTATGGGAGGAAGCTAACTGCTTCCATCATCTGTCCTTCGGCTCGTCACAAGAGTCCATCACGACAGAAACCCAATATTTTTACTGTTGCCTTTTGTGTATTTGTTCGAGGGATCACGCAAGAGCCATGGATTCAGAAATAGGTGTTTATTAAAGATGTTAGCGATTCAAAGAACAGAACGAACGCCAAAGGTATTTATATGAAATGTAACAATACACTAACCAATCAGGGGCCGGGTACTGCACAGCAACTGCTGGTGCAGTACCTCGGCCAATCAGGACAGATTAGGTATGTCATGGAGGCTAGCAACAGCCTCCAATGACTCCTGACCAAACAGGGCCCAGCAAAGTGGTTGCTGGCCCTTTCTCATGTATCCAAATACACAACACCCCTTCCCCCCAGATCTGTTGATGGGGGGGGGGGTGGACCCACAAATCATAACTAGCAACTTTGAAATTTCAAGAACATTGTAAAATTTCCCTTTACATTTTCCCCAGGTTAAGTGCCCATTTTTATTAATTCATTCAAGCAGTTTCCCCATTTTTATTAATTAATATCACACATCAGTTCCTTGAATGTACAACTACATGTGTGTGCGTGTGGTTCACTTAATACATGTGTGTGTGTGATTCACTTAAGAAGCAATTCTATGTCTCTTTCTCCTTCCCTCCAGCTCATTTATTCGTATTTGCATTGCTCCTCCCTCCAGTAATTTATTCCCATTACGTTACGTTCCTCCTTCCCTCCAGTTAATTTATTCACATTACGTTACGTTTCTCCTTCTCTCCAGCTAAGTACACTTTATTCTCTATTAGCCCACTTTTTCCGAGTTCTCAATTCATATTCCTCCCTTTCCCTCCAGCTAATTTATTTGCATTACGTTTCTCCTTCCCTCCAGTTAAGTACACTTAAGTCTTTATTAGCTCAATTTACATTTCCCTTTTCTCAATTCAGATTTCATTCCTCCCCTTTCCCTCCAGCTAAGTACACCCTTTGTTAGCTCCATTTTAAGTTCCTCATTTCTTCGTTTCCCCCAAGTTGCTTTACACACATTTTATTTATTTAAATTTCCCCCAATTTTACTGCGCATGCCCAACAGAGTTTTTTAACAGTCCTGGCTTGCAAAACGGCCCTGGAGGCGGCTCCCGGCTTGCTGAGAGCTTTCACGGAGGTGTGGATTGGCCAGGCAGCATGGAGATCGGTGAGGCAGGCAGGAGGGATTTCAGGCCCCTGAAGGCAGCTAAGACAGCTGAGGCAAGACAGCGCGGAGGTCTAGGAGGAGCGCTGAGAGAGGCTCCATGGCTTCCCGCTGGGAAGCAGGCTCGCGGGGAGGCAGGGAGGGGCGGCTTTCCCTCCAGGCAGAGAACGGAGTTCGCAGGGAATGACAGCTTCCCTCCCAGCATCGGGAGGCTTTGGCCGGAGGAGTGGCACAGCGGCAAGGCTCGGGGAGGCCGTGGAGGCAGGCGCGGAGGCATTTGGGGCCCTTCTGGGAGGGCGGAGAAGGCCGTGGGAGGCCGTAGTGCATCGGGAGGCCGACGAGGCTGGCGCGGAGGCCGCGGAGACATCGGGGCCCTTCTGGGAGGTCGCGGAGGCCGCGGGAGGCCGTAGAGGCGACGGGAGGCCGAGAGGGCTGGCGTGGAGGCCGCAGAGACATCGGGGCCCTTCTGGGAGGTCGCGGAGGCCGCGGGAGGCCGTAGAGGCGACGGACGGCCGAGGAGGCCGTAGAGGCGACGGGAGGCCGAGAGGGCTGGTGTGGAGGCCGCGGAGACATCGGGGCCCTTCTGGGAGGTCGCGGAGGCCGCGGGAGGCCGTAGAGGCGACGGACGGCCGAGGAGGCTGGCGCGGAGCAGACGGGAGGCCGAGGAAGCAAGGCAGGAGACGGACGGCTGGGACATGCCTCTGTCCTCCTCCTTCTTTCTCTCTCTCTCTCTCCGAGTCAGGCAGGCATCTCCTTTCCCTTCGTTGTGGCGCGGAGCAGACGGGAGGCCGAGGAAGCAAGGCAGGAGACAGACGGCAGGGACACGCCTCTGTCCTCCTCCTTCTTTCTCTCTCTCTCTCTCTGGGTCAGGCAACGAGGCTTTAATGTGTTCTGGCTGGCTGGTGGGCAGCCTCCGCGGGCAGGCTAAGTTTCTGGATCTCGACGCGACTTGGGCGACCGGAACAGCTGGCTTGCTCCGTGAGGTGCACGGGCAGCCCAACGACCTCGGGCCCAGACAGTTCCAGCTGGCTTTCGCAGATTGAAGCCTCTCGAGTGCTGGTAACTGCTTCAGCTGGGCGCATGCTGGCCGTGGGGTCCGGCGGTCCTTCACGAGCCCTTCCAACTGTAGTTTAATCAGGTAGCCTATGGTGTTGCGCTGCGACTGCTCTCTCCTCATTCCAGGCCCTGCGGAATCGCCAGATCCCACCTTCGTCGCCAGTTTTTGTGTATTTGTTCGAGGGATCACGCAAGAGCCATGGATTCAGAAATAGGTGTTTATTAAAGATGTTAGCGATTCAAAGAACAGAACGAACGCCAAAGGTATTTATATGAAATGTAACAATACACTAACCAATCAGGGGCCGGGTACTGCACAGCAACTGCTGGTGCAGTACCTCGGCCAATCAGGACAGATTAGGTATGTCATGGAGGCTAGCAACAGCCTCCAATGACTCCTGACCAAACAGGGCCCAGCAAAGTGGTTGCTGGCCCTTTCTCATGTATCCAAATACACAACATTGCCTTTGTTATATTTGTGTTTTTTTTTGTTTTTTTTTTATTTGTGCTGATAAATAAATAAAGGGAGTCTAGTATAGATCTATTTCAAGCTAGCTGATGAGAGCTAAATAGCTTGAAATAGATCTATACTAGTCTCCCTTTATTTATTTATCAGCACAAATAAAAATAAACACACACACACACACACACACACACACACACACTCCATATATATGGAGTACTGCAAGTCTGGATAGTGGACATAGCAGCATCTGGAAATAGCAGAACAGATGAGAAAGGATTGGAAAAGATAACAAAACACAGAGGCCTGCAAATAGAAGTAGAATGATTGTAGCAAAAGAAAGCAAAGGTAGCACCAATAGTCATAGGCATCTTGGCTGCGATCCCAAAACACCATCGACATTGACAAATGCATTACCAGTCAATTGCAAAAGGCAGCTTTACTTGAAATAGCTAACATCCTGCCACAATATCTGTAACACCATCAAATGTCCACATTTGCCTATCCCAGGTCCTTGGGAAGAACTTAATAGTCAGACCAAAATGCCAAATCCCGTCTGAACACCTAGCTGAATGTGTGCAATGAACCAAAAAAATGTAAAGTTGTTGTCATAGTAGCATATGCCTATCCCAGGGAAGGAAACACTGTACCAAGAATATGGAAGGGCAATATTAAAGAAACAATATGCCAGCCTAGCATCATATAAGTAGGCAAGACAGCACTGACTTTGTTCATTTAACTAGCTTTATGGAAATGAAGGTACAATACTTATGGTAGAAATAGAATTTATAACTGTCTCTTTGGGGAAATCTTTAAAAATATATCACCTAAAAAGGAAAATCACTTACTATACTTGTTTGTCTTATTTAATCAGGGAAATCCTGCCAATGAAATATCTAGCTTCTACATTTTTACCACCGTGAAACATTTTGCACTATTAGAGAAGTATTTATAGCTACCAGTAAATGAACCGCCACGAATGATTTCATCTCATGTGTTTTCCCCTCAAAGATTTTTATGTTCATGTTCTCTAAAATAAAATATATGGCTCTTAGGCTCACCTTAGTATTAGTTAATCTATCAAGGAATTCAGAACAGTTAAAACACCTGTAAATCCACAGTAAATGAAATAAAATAACCAGAAGCATATTTTTTCTCCATCATCTTTAGTGGTAAAAGTGTTTGGTTTTCAAAAGAGCAGCCAGGCAATCCAGATGAAAAAATATTTCAGCAAAAGACACATTCTCTGTCAGTAAATGATGGTTTTTGGAATGAAACGGAGGGTGATAGTCAAAGAATTAACAGAAACATTTGGATGCACATAATCTCTCCCTCCCCTCCCCCTCCCTCTCTCCTTGCTCTCCCCCCCCTCACATCCCTCTCTCATACATACAACATGCACTTTCAGTTTCAAGTTTCCAATATATGGGCTTAAGGAATCAATTGTTGGAATTAATATAAAACCAGCTCCATATTTTTACTTTTTGGTACCCAGAACAAAATATTAGGCTCCCATTTCACCCAGATGCTAGAGTGGGACTCATGGAGTAAATTCAGCAAACCAAAAAAACTTGGATTTAGGGCAACCTGATTTATTGTTCTACTGCCTGTTGTCTTCAGAATGCAAGGGGTAGGGGCACAGAAGTGACTCCTGCCCTTAAGCCTCATGGAATAAACAAAGGTATTTTTATCTAATAAGAAAGTAAGATTCCTGCTGGATTCAACCAAAAACCTTTCGAAACCAGTATTTTCTTCCCAACTTTAGTTCCTGGCTGGATAACGGAAGCCAACAAGAAGGATGCCTAGGCAATTGCTGTTGCCTACAATTGTTTCCCATGATACTTAGACCCATTTTCAATGAGTGCAAGGTGGATTTAAAAAAAAATGCTTTAAAAAGACATTCATAGGGCACTTGCTCAAAAATTAAATGTGAACACTATTTTCCAGTTCAGTGCTTGATATATGTCCTATCGTTTTTTCTGTAGAAAGCTGTTAGGAAACAGTTCTGGTTTGTTCAATACACTTTGTTTTCTGCCATTTTAACCTTGAGACAACACTTGATAGTTCCTGCCTATATTCCTACATTGCTGTCTCCAGATGGTAATGTAATCAGACACTTGCAGAAACCAGCTTGGGATAGCCCTCACATTTTTAATATTTTTTTACAAAAAGCTACCAAAAAGAGTTAAGGAGGCCAATTAAAAATGTTTTAGAACTCCCCAAAGCATGCAGTAGGCAGAATTTCTGTCTTTATTTTTGCTGTTGCCCTTTATAAATAAATGGTTCTGGAAATGTCATGTTCATGAAGATCAGTGGCTCACAATATTGTCAGAGTTGAAACACAGAAGAACTTGCAATGGTGCAAGGACTTTGGTGAGGTTCAGAAAAGGCTAGAAGCCAAAAGTGGATTGGGAAACAACCTCCCAGAGAAACCTTTCTTAAAGAAGATCATGGCAGTGCAAATTATTTCAATATAGTCTGCAGAAATAAAAGTTATCATTAAATGTCAAGGTGACAGGAAACCTAATATATTGATATTATAATTTTGGGAACATGAATGTATGTGTGTATATAAAGGTAAAGGTAAAGGTTCCCCTCGCACATATGTGCTAGTCGTTCCCAACTCTAGGGGGCGGTGCTCATCTCCATTTCAAAGCTGAAGACCCAGTGCTGTCCAAAGATGTCTCCGTGGTTGTGTGGCCAGCATGACTAAATACCAAAGGCACACTGTTACTTTCCCACCAAAAGTGTTTCCTATTTTTCTACTTGCATTTTTACATGCTTTCAAACTGTTAAGTTTGCAGAAACTGGGACAAGTAACAGAAGCTCTCTCCGTTATGGGGTGGGATTCAAACCACCAAACTGTCAACCTTTCTGATCAACAAGCTCAGTATGTATGTATGTATATGTGTGTGTGTGTGTATACACACATATACATACACATGCAAACACACACACACACGTGTATTTGTATATAAGAACTGAAATTTATATGTACCTATATTTTTTTGAAATTTGTTTGTTAAAATGAGCTGAGAAATATTATGCTGTGCTTAATATTAGATGCAGTTGACACCTCTCCTTAAAAAGAGAGTCAGTTGAAGCCCTCCTGCATTTCAGATACATCTTTTGATTAGATACCCACTGAGATGTAGATGCAGCTATGGCTCCACCAGTCAAATCACCTATGGTGCTTGACTACAAACTAAACAATATAAATGTCACATCTGCTTAAATCTGCTGGTGCTAATTAGAAGCCTTATGGTGAAGTTGATCTACTTGCATTATTGAATGTCACAACAGGAGTTCAACTTCTTCTTCTGAGGCTTTCAGAAATCAGTCCAGGTGCCACAGACGATTGCAATACTCAGGCACTATATATCCAAGACAATTGTTTCAAGTAATATTGTAGTCATGTAAAAGTCTCTATCGCTCAAGTCTTCAGGCTTCCAGTCTGCAAAACAGATTACCACAGCATGTCATTGTGACAACAAAGTGGCCCAAATCTCTGTCTCTTTATTTCTAACTGGCAGAAGAATCAGACAAAGACATTCCAGAGGAAACTTCTGAGAAACAATTTAGTCTAGGACACCAAGGTCAGTATATGCTCTAGGTTGTCTGCTCTTCCTGAAGAACAAGTGTCCCAATCTACATGCTTCGGTTCATTTAAATAAGAGGAAAAGTTTGTAATTGCATGTTAAGAACATTAAAGAATGAGCCTAGCAAATATTTAAGAATTGAAAATAAAGCAAATTGATATTCATTAAAAAATGAATACAATTAAAAGTTCTCTAGTAAAATATGTAAAAGAAGAAAGAAAAATGAAGAACGCTTGTTTGTGACTACTGGCAATTTTCTGAAAAGGATTCCTAGCTCCCTCACAAAGCAAATCCCAGAAGTCCCCGTAGCAAGAATATGAATCATAGAACCTTAAAATTGATCTTTAGAGACCATCTAGTCAAGCTTTCTGCTTAATGCAGTTTTCACTAGAGTGCTTCTGATAGATGGCCATCCATCCTGCTTTTGAAGCTCTCTAGCAAAGAACTAATCACTTCATGTGACAGCCTGCTCCTCTGGCTGGCAGCTCCTATAAGCAGGAAGTTGCTCTTGAGGTCTAGCTTGAATCTGTTTACTTGTAGTTTAAATCATTGGTTCTGGTCTTGCCCTCTGGTAATTTCACTCTCTCTTCTCTGTGACAGCCCTTCAGAGATTTGATGAACACTATCGTATCTCCCCTCAGTCATCTTTTCTATAGGCTAAGCATACTCATATTGTATAAACATTCTTCAACTAATCCTCCTAAGTCTTAGCTTCCAGACGCCCAACTTTTCACCATTTTGTTAATACTCCTCTGGACTTTCTTTAGCTTGTCATTGTATTTTTTTCAAAAAAAATGTGATATTACAAAATGGACATGGTATTCCAAATGTGATCTGATTGGGGCAGAAGAGAATAGAACAATTATTTCCCAAGATGTGATTTCCATGCTCCCATTAAGAATAGTGTTTGCATTTTCACTGCTGGCTCGTGTTAAATTTGTAATCACCAAGGACACCCAGATTCCCTTTATTTGTGTACTTCTGCAAGCCAAATATCTCTTATCTTATACTCGTGCCTTACATATTTTCTTCTTCAGATGCATAACTTTACATTTCTCACTGTTAATTTCCATCCTATTCATCTCAGTCCTCCACTTAACTTCTCTTTATTTTAAAACCCTGTCTCTTTCACTAAAGCCACCTAGTTTTGGGCCATCTGGAAATGTTATTTTATCTGATAATCAGAGTCCAGGGGAGAGCCCTGTATCATTCCACTCAAAACTTCTCTCAAATGTGAAATGGAGTCCATCTAACAGTGCTATTCTCTGGCTTGTAATTTATTATTTCACTAAGGAGAATATAATGAGATTGAAGCTCTTGTTAAGATCCAGGCACATCTATGGCATTCCCTTGATCTAAGCTAGTAAATCTATGAAAGAAAGAGATAAAGTTAGCCTGACATGATTTCAATAAACCCAAGCTGGCTCCAGTTAATTTGAGCATACTTAATCAAAAGCGAACAAAAGCTTCTTGATAATCTGTTCACATGCCTTAGCCAGGATAGATATCAAGTTGACAGCTTGTAGTTTTCTGAGTCCTCTTCCATTCCTTTCCTTTTTCTAATATTCTGTTACCTCATCAATCCTCCAGGGATTCTCAAACATTACGAAGAGCAGTTCTGCAATCATTTTTGCTAGTTCCTCCATAACTTTTATAAACCAAATGGTTGTAAATCTGACTAGTGGTGCTTTAATCTATGTACACTAATTATTACAAAATGGAGGAAACTAAGTCCATCCAAAAGCTATTATGATGCTTTTTAAAAAAACAACACCACCACCATCTGTTCAGCATTTTTTTAAAAAAAATTATGGTCAGGAAGGATTACCCTCACTCTGATAAGACTTTGTCCTCAATTATAATGTCCTTTGGCAAACTTAGCCAATATAAGAATTGCCACATAATATAAAGAAAAAGATATAAGTTACATAAATTGAATGCAATACATTCAGTTTTGTAGCTATTAAGATTGTTGGCCTTGCAGGTACAAAGATAGCCAGGAAAATGATTTAAATTGGGGGAACCAGCTCTTTGGCAATCAACAGGAGTGCAGATTTACCACCAACTTATCTAATACTTAGGAGCCGAAGCTTGGCAGAACAAAGAAACAACAACCAATCACCAGCCATCAGCACACTAATCAACCAACAGGAAGGCACCATAGAAATATGACTCATAGAATAGCCCAAAGCACATGTATTCTAGTAGAGAGAGTTCCTTAAAGATGGGGTCCAGCATGAGTCCAAAAGCTCAGAAGAGTAAAACTCTGTTTCCAGTGACCGAGCCAGATTGGATTTTGCAGAAATATAAGGGCCTGAACCAAACTGCATGAATATCTGCCCCCACCAAAAAAAAAAAAAAAAAAACCCAATTATGGAAGGCTCCACAAACATCCAATTCCAGGTGAGAGAACAAAGTTAGGGTGTAGACACAGGTGGCAGGTGGCAACCATACTTATCTCTGAAGAATGCTCCTTCTTTGAGAGGACAGACATTGTGACAGAGAAGGCATACTCCTTCAATTAAATGTCACAAAATGACGTTTAACTGATGAGACATGTAATCTACCTACTCTGCTCAATTATGCTGGATGGGAAAAAACTTCTGGACCCAGACATTCCCTCAAATAACTAAATTCTGTTTGTTTGTTTTGGTTCTATGAAGAAATATGTGAATTTGGGAACATTCTTATAAAACAAACAAACATCAAATCCTCACATACCAGCCCTAAATATAAGTTATGTGGGCATGGTTTACATTCACAATATGTTAAAAATCCCTTGGTAATTTTCTTTTGGATACTTATTAGGATTACTTTGAGCCCTGGTTCTGTTTCATCAATGGTAAAGTTATAATATTATGCCCCAAAGGTGCTTTTTCAAGAGTCAACTGGGTTTTCTGTTTTTTCTTTGAAGGTGTTTCACTTCTCATCCAAGAAGCTTCTTCTCTCAAAAGCAAAATGTCTTGAAAGAAAAAATGGAAAGTCCAGTTGCCTCTTGAAAAAGCACTTTTGGGACAACCATGACCTGGATGACTGAGAATCTCTATAGACATTTATAATATTATGATTCTGCTTCTCTTTACTATATTTGAACATCTACTCTAATCCCTCTGGTGTTCTATCTTTATTTCTTCTCTGCAGCAATTTTATTGAAATTTTCTATGGGTTATTTATTGTTTTAAATTACCACTTCCTTCTCCCCCACCTTTTTTTGCCCTCTACAGATTTTTCATTAATGTGCTGCTGCTGAATTATGCTCTCAAATTGTGAAAATCTCTTCTATAGGACTCCCTTTGGAAGATAAGGTACATAATGAGTATATAACGAGCAAGAATATTTATGAATTCCACATTGTCAATTCTAGCATTAATTACTTCTATGCAAACAACAACTGTTATATACTGCTATATCAGCAAACCTGCAAGCTATGAGGTAATAAGATGGATTGAGTTGACTTAAAAAATCACTATTGAAAAACAAATTGTTGGTTTGTCAAGAACTAAGACTAACAGAGGAGACTATCTGAAAAAATAAGCACTGTGTTTAAACTTTCTAAGATTTAGTAGCTTTTAATCAACCACCTTACTTCATTTTAATTCCTTAATTGGAGATTAAAGTAGTTTTTCCCCTTAATTGTGCTCCGTCTGTTCCATATAATCATGACAAAATGTTACTTAAAATGCACTGAAAAATGCATACACCAGACAAAAGTATGTCAAAAATCCCAGTAATAATAACTCGGAATGATTTTCTGAGAAATTGGACAGAAGCATTTTTGAGTATATGTCAATATGGAGTTTGGCCAGAGTAATATTTGTACATACAAAGAGTGAGTCAGCTCTGTATGTTAACACAAATTCCACTGCTTATAACTTTGTGTCATTTTGCAACACAAATGCAAAAAGATTGGGTGTGTTTTGTGACACCATAATACCCATTTTGTCTTTTAAGAATATCCATGGCTATGAGCAAATACCTAGGTGCATTTCCTTGCTCATAGAATCCAAAAGCGAAGCATTTTACTGTTGTCCATATCTAAAGGATCTTAAAAGTTGTTGATAACACAAAAATGCTCAAACCATTTGCTCTGTTTTATCTCATATAGGCTCTATTTTTGGATTGAAAAATGTGAAGGCATGCCAGTACTTCACCCTAGCAATTGTGTTAATAAAAGTCCCTAGGAAAAATAAAATAATTGAAGGCTTTGTTTGGGGGCTGCCTTACTGGTAACAGAAATTTTACTTTTAGCTGCTACTTTACAGATTTTCTGCCAAGGATTATTAGGCTTTAAGAACATTCTCTTTAATTCAAAGTTTGGAGCCTTTAAGTAGGGATGACTAGGCAGAGCAAAGGAAGCTCTACTTAGACTACAACAAGGGTAGCAGGGCTGAAGCTAAGCTCAGATCTTCATAAAACTAGACCTCTTAGGATCATTTTATACCTCCTTTCTCAAAGGAGAAAGCACACTTGGTTTAAATAGTGCTTCTGTGCAGCAAGACTGCAGAAGTTAGTCTAGTGGAGAACAGTGAGACTAAGTTAACTTATCCAAGAGTTAAAGCATTGTTTTCTTTTAATGGAATGTTTGTCTCAAAGGTGCTTTTTCAGGAGGCAGCTGGAAAAACCACCTTTGGGACAACCATGACCTGGATGAATGAGAATCTCTACAGATTAATGACTGTGGGTTTTCAATTTGGGGGAATAATAGACCAACTCATGGGTGAAAACAAGCTGTAAGTAGGGCTAAAGTTTAGTTTTAGTTTAGTTTTATTATTATTTATAGGCCGCCCTTTTCCCTGAGGGGACTCAGGGCGGCTTACAAAATATAGGGAAGGGGGTACAAAACAGTAAACGTGAAACAATACATGAGTAAAAATAGTACTCAACATTCATTCATCATTCGGGTGGGGACAGAATATGATCTTTATCCCCAGGCCTGACGGGATAGCCAGGACTTGAGGGCTGTGCGGAAGGTCTGGACGGTGGTGAGGGTACGAATCTCCACGGGGAGATCGTTCCAAAGGGTCGGAGCTACTACTGAAAAGGCTCTCCTCCGTGTGGTTGCCAGTCGACACTGACTGGCAGATGGAACTCGGAGGAGGCCTAATCTATGCGATCTAATAGGTCGCAGGGAGGTAATTGGCAGGAGGCGGTCTCTCAAGTACGCAGATCCACTACCATGAAGGGCTTTATGGGTGGTAAGTAGCACCTTGAAGCACCTTAAAGTCCTTAGTAGGTGGCATTACTCATTCTTGTTTTTTGTTTTTTTTTTGCCTTTTTGTCTTTATTTGTGTCACTCTCTCCTTTTCTTCTTCTCTTTATATGTCTGGTTTTCTTTACATACCACAGGCTGCCCCACAAAAAAGGCTATTATCCAAAGCACAGTATATGCTCTTTTAACAACTAGATGGCCTTCTTTCTTGCTGCAAGAGCTAGAAGGGTTTTTTTAAACCCCTTCTAACACTAGAATGCTGTGAGCTGATGTATTGCATAGGGAAATTGATTCTTAGAATCATGGATTATCTATATTTTAAGCCAAGCAGCCTTTTCCTTCCTTCCTTCCTTCCTTCCTTCCTTCCTTCCTTCCTTCCTTCCTTCCTTCCTTCCTTCCTTCCTTCCCTCCCTCCTTCTTTCTTTTCTTTCTTTCTTTTTTTCTTTCTTTCCATCTGTCCAATGGATATGGCTGAATGACTCTGAGCAGCAACAGAATTAAAATAAAATATAAACAATTTCAAATATTACAAGAGTTAAAATGCAAAGCAGCTAAGAAACAGCAGATTGGAATCACTAAATCAGTTTAGTTTAGTTTACTTTATTGTCATTGCACATGGTACAATGAAATGACACTGCCTTCAGTGTACATTAAAGCTATAAAACTAAAAACACAAACATACATCCATTATTTGCTATATGATTGAAATTATATAGAACTATAAGTAGTACCCAATTAATTTTGGTCCTCCTACCTCAGTTTTGTCTGTGCTTTCTGGCAACAGCTCTTTAGTGCTTAGAGGTACAGTAGGGGAGCCTGTCAGCCGCTAAATGTTCCAGAAAGTTCACATGGTATCTTCAGCATATAGGTACAGCATTATAAAATGGAAGGATTAGAATGTTAGGATCCTTTTATAAGATGCTAAAAATTAATTGGGATTGTTAGCACACTTCATCCAGTATTTATTCCAGTGGTCGAAGGCTGCACAAACATTCATTTCCCACTGACTGCTATTTTATCCTCCACCTGGAAAGTTAAATAGGTGATAGGAAGCTAGCAATTAGACAAGGTAACATAACATATGGCACAAAATTAAGTCTGCATGCACCCAAGCATAACCACTGTAAAGCTCCCCAAAGAAATCAAAACATGCAGTTGAATGTTCAACAAAACAAATAGTCAAAGAGAAGCAAAGAGACATTCTGTACACGTAAAGATTAAAAATATTGCTGATGAATCTTGTACTAAATGTGTAGCTCTTTATTTTGAAATATCTGGTAGAGATGCTTTGAATTGTACTTAATTTTGGTAAGTGATTGGTGCAAATTGATGAAATATAATAACTTGTAATTGTTTCAGTAAACTTGTTAAGTCTCTGGCCAGGATAAATATTGCAACTGGCTAAATCATTATGTTTCACAAACACATTACACATAGATAGAATCCTTGAAGTTGATTAGGAAAAACAGGAGGTAAAGAGCATGAAGTCCATAGTTATTACAGCTTTTTAGTCCGTCTTTCAATGGAGTTTCTTTGAAATTATTCTCTAGTGATATACTGTAAACTTTTGCAACACATCCTTTCTTTTCTGTAGAATTTTTTGGAGTGTTTGGTGGTCACTTTATTTATTTATGATCATCTGATAAACCCAAGAAGTGCTCCTGCTTGTAAAACTATAAAAATAAACCCTCTACCGTAGTTACCTACATTTATTGTAGTGAAAAACACAAAATAAAAGAGGCAGACTCCTCAGCCATTTTCTACCTAAAAATGATAAGCACAGCTTTTCCTGTATTCTTTAAATTTCTAAAGAAGTTATATCATGAAAGAGGCTGAAAGTGGAAGAAAAAGTAATGTTCATTTCACATAGAGTAATGCATTTCTAGAAAAAGGATAGACCTCTATTACATTTAATAAGCTTTGTTTAATTTGTGTTATGTTTACATATAAATGAAACACATTAAATTTGGCTGTTTCCCAGGCCCACCAACTTATTCCTGGCCTCTTTCATTTTTAAGAGGCAGTCAGTAAAAAAATAAAAATTAACACTTGATCAAAACCATGATTGCATTTATTCAAGCAACTTTTCCAGTTTTCTCCTCATCATAAAGAATATGAAGATAAATAAATCTCAAGCATCTCGATCTTGGTAGGTCAAATCTCAAGCAAACCTGAAAGAAATGTCTGGAAGGTTTTATCCATTTTGAATTCCTACCATAAATTTAAGCAGAATTGTTTTGAAAACAATTTAACTAACATGGATTTCTAAAAAAAAAAAAAAAAAAAAAAAAAAAAACAAGAAACCAACAACAAGAACATTTGGATATGGAAGTTTTGTGAAGTTCCTGAGAATTCCTTATTGCAGACAGATTTTCCTCAAATGACAATTCACAAACATTTATGGATTAAACGATGTGACAGTAAAATTGACATGGAAGTAGTTTATATGCCTGGGCAAAGTATGCCCTAAAGAATTGCTAAAATATTATTTGCCCTACAACAAAGGGCTGACATCTTTATCTGCAGCACACATTGATATCTTCAGGAGAGGGACAATTTCCAGTTCAGTGGGTTTTTTTGTAATATTTTATAAGAAATGCTGGTGTTGTGTGATGGTTAACAGTCACATTGAGTTATCTGGAAGGAGAACAAGAGAGCTTTTTTACAGTAGTTGATTGAATTATGCACTGAAAATGTAATCTGCTGAATATATGCATCAGCTAAATAATAAGCAGATATAGGTTTTTGGTTCAAAAGGTATTCTGACTTGTGAGATATTTAAATACGTTCTGGGTGGTACTCTGGAGATTGAAAGTGCTACTGCATAAAATTGCCAATTTTGTACTTTGTTGCAAACTCAGGACCAATCAATGTGAGCTCCCATAATCAGTTTAGGTTGCCAGATCTTTCAGAGAATGCAGAGAAAATGGGTTATTGCACTGAATAAATGCGTTGAGCAGTGAATTTGTATTCGTCTTTTCCAACAGCACAATCTGCAACAATACTACTATGTTCAAACCAATCTATGAGTGCTTTTGATAAATAATGGGTAACACCTATTGTGGGCAGCATTTCCAGATTAAACTGTATGGAGAGAAATAAGAGATATGAAGGATATAGCTGCCTGGGGTTGTAATTCCCATTAATTTCCGTGGAGACTGCAAGGGAGATATTTTTGCCAGTTTCATCCTTTAAAGAATTATAGAAAGTGATAACTCTGAAAGGGAGACACTTCTACTATATATGCAAGATAGGGACACTGGCCAAATTTCAGGAGCAAGGAAATGCAGAATAACTTTTTCTATCCTGAATTTGGAGATAACTCTATTGTCTAAATAATGAGGCCTGCCACATTGCTCTTTTTACCATTTGCTAATCGTTCCCAACCTTTCCCCCACATTTTCAATCTGCAGGTCTCAACACATTTAGCATAGTAATATATATATAGTACTACATTACTATAGCAATTTTACTATATTTACTATATTATTATAGTAGCACTATAGTAGTATAGTATAGTATAGTATAGTATAGTATAGTATAGTATAGTATAGTATAGTATAGTATAGTATAGTATAGTATAGTATAGTATAGTATAGTATAGTATAGTATAGTATAGTATGTATAAAATCTCTGCAGGATTGGATAATTTTTTTCCCCAGAACTTCCAATGCTCTATGAATTAATAAACAATCATTTCTCCTTTCTCCACAGGCAGAAACAAATCATCCAGCATCACCATCTACGCAGGCATCACAGAATCCATCATTTATGCACATGCACTTGAGTACATTTCTCTGGTGGCTTCCAAAACATTTCTCCCAGTAGTACGCTAATGTAATGGTTGCAAGCAATGATTCATTTTTAAAACAAATTCATTTTAACAAATGCAGTGGGAAGCCTCTAAAGCCTTCTGTGCACTATGGTATTAGATTAGCATTGCAGAGTGAACTCTGTGAAAGTAGCATTCTAATAAGTCCCATGAAGCATGTTATCCTCAGACTGCACGACAGCAAACCTTGGGAGAGCAGTATTTCATCACATAGGGATCATGCCAGGGCTTCTTTTCCTAGCTGGACTGAATGAAACACTTCAGGGAAGTGGGACAGCATGGTAGGCACTTCCTCCTAAGAGAAAACAAATCCCCATAAACAAATAAAGAACTCACTAGCACACAACTTTCATCTATCTCTGAAGCAAAGGAAAGAAGTATAAGGTTTTGGGTGTGTTTTTTCCTGAGAGTGTAGATGAATTAGAGGTTTGGTTATTGTACCTCATAGCATTAGCATGCAGACACTATCATGTGACTGGCAACAAGAACCTATGAGGCAGGAAAAAAATCAGCATTTCCAATGTTCAATAGTTAATTCATCGAATTGTTTCAGAATGCAACAGGAGTACTTCAGTCTGAAATACTGTGAGATCATTACCATTTACAGCTTTTAGTTCAGCATCCCATTATACAAGTCTGGAAAAAAAAAATTTTTTGAGAGCTGTTTTGGTTATTCCACATAATCTTTATGTTTTTTGGTGTGCTGAATCCAAAAATGACCTCCATTTTGTCATAGGACATCATGTTTCCTGACAATTTAGGTAACTATGTTAAATAAGGCAATACCTTAAAATAAATGGAAATAGACTTATAAAATTAAAGTTTTATTACAATATTTTCATGAAAATCCTTTTTTGAACTGAAATGAGCTCACCTACACATACTAAACTCGATTCTTCTTCCTTGTGATGCTCCCTTTGGTGCATTTACGCTTGTGAATAGCATCTGGAATGTCTCTCTGAAGCACCCAACAGTAGTCTGCCATCATTGTAATGCAGTGACGTGCGGTGAGGGTTACCGTTGGTGAGGAAAGAGCGCAGCAGCGGCGAGAAGCAACGTCACTGTGTCCAACAGGCGTCTCGCATTTATGGTGGACATAAACGCGAGATGCCTGTCGGACACAGCGGTGGGGGTGTTGCTTCTCGCCGCTGCCGCACTCTGCCGCCTCGCGCCCCCACCTCCTCTGATGAATAATCCTGCTGCAGCCAGCCCAGCACTAAGTGGGGAGGAGGAGGAGGACGACGACGACGAGGAGAGTCCTTGTGCTAGCTGGCCAGCCGGCCAGGCAGGGAGCAGGTCGGGCAGGGGGTGGGTGGGCTGGGTCCATCCAAGCTGCTTCTCACTGCTGTCATGCTCCCCTGCCTTTCTCCCCTGCCTTCTCCGACGAACAATCCTCTGCTTTCTTCAGCTCATACGGTGCCAGGACACCCAAGCTGCTGTCAGCAGCGGTGGGGGCCATCTGAGCGGCCATGATCCCCCCCTCCCCAGCCAGCCAGCCAGCCAGCCCACCCACCCACCCCCACCCAACCTGACTCACTGCTCTTCTCCTCCTCCTCCTCGTCCTCCCCGCTCGATGCTGGGCTGGCTGCAGGCCGGGACAGCGGCAATGTTGGCGTTTGGAGGCTCCCACAATGCAAAGTGCCCGGCGGGAGCTGCCAAGACTTGGGTCTGCAGCAAATGCGCCAAGCTGCCCAGTAGAAAATGCCAGGCAGAGAAGAAATTACTGTTGAAGAAACGGCGGCTGGCAGCCCAGAGCAACCTCTCCAGAATCACCCTCGATGGAAACTGCTAGATTGCGCAGTCGCTCAAGTGCCCTTGCACAGGGATGATTCGCTGCTCCCAGATCAGGAGGCGGGAGAATCAGTGCCTCCTTTGCATACAATTTTTTTTTGCTTTTTAACCCTTTCTTAACTTTTAAAAGGTTAAAAATTCCTTATGCAAAGGTGTTCTCTGGCCTCCTCCCATAGTTAACACTGAGCAGACACCAAGCCACTGTGACTTGGAATCTGGTAGCAACTACCCTGGCTTTAATTATTTTAAAAAAATTCTTTAAAATTCTTTCCTTTCCCTTGGGAGACTGGTGAGGCCCCACCTCCCCTGCCTCTAGTGACTGCACGTCCCTGTTGTAATGCTCCATTTTCCCTGGTATCTCCTTTCCATCTCTTTAATGTCTTGGTGGAATCGTTCACCTTGTTCCTCACTCACAGCTCCCAAATTTTCAGGAAAGTAGTCAAGGTGGGACTGGAGGAAATTCACTTTCAAACTCATCAGGCAACCTAAAGCTTGAAATGCTTTCAGCATTCTTCCGACAATATTTTTGTAGTGAGGGTCTTTGTTATTGCCTAAAAACTTCTGTACGACTTCTTTAAATGCAATCCACCCTTCTTTTTGAGGATCCGTCATGGTATTGATAAACTCTTGATCAACTATAAGCCTTCTAATGTCTGGTCCAGTGAACACACCTTCCTCCAACTTGGTGACCAAGTATTTGAAGCATTCTTCTTCTCTTGGAAGTGATTTTACGA
Organism: Thamnophis sirtalis; assembly: GCF_051295495.1. Classification (NCBI taxonomy): domain Eukaryota; kingdom Metazoa; phylum Chordata; class Lepidosauria; order Squamata; family Natricidae; genus Thamnophis; species Thamnophis sirtalis. The sequence goes on along the minus strand of NW_028261386.1, from coordinate 74,441,215 downwards.
ATTGCTTCATCAATCCCAATTTTATGTGGAGAGGTGGTAGAAGAACTTTATGGGAAGGTACCAAAGTTTCTCGGAGGACATTTTTTTCACCAACTGTTAGCACCCTCAGCTGCCAACTCTTCTTGGTCCAGTGATTTTGTCGGTCTCAACTGTCCCATAGACATAGAAAACAAGGGTATTTGATATACCCAGCTTGTTGCCCGAACAGCATGCACAAGACCTTCAAGTCCTCACACACTTGCCAACCATGGTCTTCATATTTAAGTTTATGAAGAACCAATTCCAAGTTCTCGTAGGTTTCCTTCAAGTGTACGGAATGACCTACATAGAAGCATAAAAACCGTTGTGGAGTAAAACTGCTTTGAGACTTCTCTTTGAATAATCTATAAAAAGACGCCATTGCTCTGAATCATATTGGATTTTAAATTGACCCATCAGACCTTCGACATTGATACAATAAGCCAACTTGTCTTCCTGGATGAAGTAAGGAACGAACTCCTTTTCATGATGTCTGAACCATGAAGATGACACTCCTGGCAACAATAAATTCCTGCTTTTCAGCCTTGATCTGAGTAATTCAGTGGGAAGATTCAAGTCTCTTACCAAATCACTCATCTCCACCTGAGAAAACAATTTTGGTCTTGTATCATGTTCAAAGTCAGAACTTGATTCGTCATCTGGTTCAGGTATGACTTCACCTTCATCGGAGCTAGATATCTCTTCCAAGGTAGCAGGGGGCTTGGGTACTGGTATATCTGTGCCATGGGGGATGGGATGAATTGCTGAGTGATAATTGGGATATGAAATGGAATGCTTCCATTTGGAATTAAACCCTTTCACATCGCATGAACAAAAGTAACAGTCATCACTATGGTTCTTTTGCTCTCGCCATACCATAGGAATCTCATACTGGAAATATTTTTTCTTACCCTTGAACCAGTTTTGGAGGTCCTCAACACATTGTTTGCACACTTTATGAGGCACCCAAACTTTATCTTGATCTCCAATTTTTAGTCCAAAGTATGCAAATATACTTTTTTTCACAAAGTCTGTAATATTCTGTTGTTGCTTCAACACTTTATATTCACCACAGATGAAACAGAAACTGTCTGGCAAATTAATACACTTTCAAGGAGCCATAACATAATGGTTGAAGAATGATGAGCTAACATGAATTGCGATGAAAAAGTGTGAACAGCCTAGAACCAAGAACCTGATGGTGATTCTTGCACAAGTTTGGCATGCAGGAGAGAGCAGCTCTGTGTCTGTACATGAGACGTCACAATGCTGGCCACGCCCCCTGCACTGACCGGAGATGCTGCTATCTGCCCTGTGTCTCCCTCCCACTGGATTCTTCAGAAAAGATTAACCCCTTCTATCATTAGAAGCACAGACTTAAAACTTGCTTAGCTTAAGTATATATTGCTGTCCATCAGATTTACAATGCTATATTTTTTTACATAACTCGGACAAACCCTTTAAGGTTTTTTGTCATTTTATATCTTAAATGCATTTATGTGAATTAATTAATAGTAATTTGGACTTTAAATTTGGTTTAAAACCCATAATATAAAAAAATACCCATTTTTTAAAAAAAAATTGATAAATTTGAAGACAATTTTGCATGTTGTGGCAAATCATGACGTCTAGGAGTTTTTTCAATATTTTATTTGTTTTCAGCACACCAAAATACATGGAAATTAGATGAAAATAATCAAACAACTTTTTAGTCGCAGACCTGTGAATTATCTTCCTACAGTACAGAATATCAATAATTTAGTTGTTTTGACTTTCAACGTATCAGCTTAAGTCAATTATTGGCTTCCAGCAGTTTTGACTTTCAACATATGGTTACTTTTTACAATTAGGCTATGTATAATAACTATTGAAAGGAGGCGGTGGCTCAGTGGCTAAGACACTGAGCTTGTTGATCAGAAAGGTTGGCAATTCAGCAGTTTGAATTCCTAATGCCGCTGTATGGAGTGACCTCCTATTACTTGTCTCAGCTTCTGCCAACCTAGCAGCTCAAAAGCAAGTAAAAATGCAAGTAGAAAAATAGGAACCACCTTTGGTGCTTCCTACAGTAACAGTGTTCTGTGTACCTTTGGCATTTAGTCATGCTGGCCAAATGACCACAGAAATGTTTTCAGACAGTGCTGGCTCTTTGGCTTTAAAACAGAGATGAGCACCGCTCCCTTGAATCAGAAACGACTAGCACATATGTGCAAGGGGAACCTTTACCTTAATAATTATTGGGGTGAAATCATAAGATAGATCCAAAGTAAATCTAAGTTGCACTGTCCATCAGTTGTATAGGCCTACTACAGACCATACCCGTCCTATCACACTTAAATCTATCACCTTCAAATAGTCACATTTCCTGATGGTGAAGCAGGTTCTTTGAATATCATTTGCCTAAGAATACACACATTTTAAGAGGCCGATTGGATAAATCATTTTTTTCAGGAAGAGGGGTCAGTAATACTTGAGAAATTGATAACTATGCCCCCAAATATTTTTGTTCAAAGTTCTACAGGATATGACAATGGAATTTTAAGAAAATCTGTGGATGCTTTCATGATGAACATTATATTCCATAATTGTTTCTAAAACTATTACCTGCCAACCTGTTGGTTTTCAGAATTATAATGGAATTCTAGAATTCTCAAGCAGCAAGCAAGGTTCACTGAATTCAATAGAATGTTTTTCTGACCAAATTCTTTGTCTTTTTCCTCTCAGAGGTTTTTGAAGAGGAACCCCTGACTTTATAATTACTGCAGTGTTTTGCAATGTACAATTTGCCTTAGGGATCAATCCATTCAGTCAATGAAGATCTTTAAGTAGACTTCAGTGGAGTCTCTTAGTTGGCAAGTAATTAAATTAACACTTGTAATGTGAGACTACAACTAAAAAAAAATCTATTTGGAGACTTTAAAAAAATATTTTAAGAAAATAGCAAACATGTTTAATGAGACCTACAAATGACTCTTGCCAACCTGAATATCCATTTCGTTAATGTGTCAGATTGTTACTTGGCTTTACAAACAATAATTTTAAAATATTGGAATACAAGAGAGAAAAAAGTGCAGGGATCATGAAGTATAAGTATACTTGTGAGGGGTGTTTTTTAGTCCTAAAATAGAATATATTGTTTACAAGAATGTAAAAGTTTTTATATTACTATAGCAACTAGCAATAAAACTTAGACTTATATACTGCTTCACAGTGCTTTACAGCCCTCTCTAAGCAGCTTTACAGAGTCAGCCTATTGCCCCCAACAATCTGAGTCCTCAGTTTACCGACCTTGGAAGGATGGAAGGTTGAGTCAACTTTGAGCCTGGTGAGAATCAATCTGTCAAATTGCTGCCAACCGGCAATCAGCAGAAGTAGCCTGCAGTACTGCACTCTAACCACTGCACCACTGTGGCTCCTAGAACTAGAAATTCATAATAAAGTTTGAAAAAATATATACAATAGAGTACACCATAGCAGGTCATAACAGTGGACGTTTCTAATGTAACATCCATACAAACTTTGGAAAAACATTAAAGAATCATAGCAGAACAGCAAAGTGACAATCCCACCTGTTGGATACACACACTGTAGTTTCCAATGTTTGGTCTGTGGCAAAGAATGTAGGATAAAATGGTTTGAAATTAGATCATATATGGCACATTTTATTATTTCCTAAAGTGAGGAAATTGAGTTCAAGCAAAACCAAACAACAACACATACATACCCATTTTAATGGAATTTCAGCTATTCCATAGTAGAACTGGAAATAAGTCAGCTCATCTCTCTATCACTGATCTTATTGTGGGAATATAGAGGTCCAGAACTATTTTCAAACTGGTACACAATCCACATGCAGGCTAGACTTGGCATTTTCATGCTACTATGTTTTGCAGTTAAATTATTAGGAGTCCCTATGAGATGTATTTAGAAAATATTACTAACCAAACTATTGCCACAATCAGTCTTTCTTTCTTTCTTTCTTTCTTTCTTTCTTTCTTTCTTTCTTTCTTTCTTTCTTTCTTTCTTCCTTCCTTCCTTCCTTCCTTCTTCAGAATGGAAACAAGACTAATTTGCAATAAAAATTAGTATCACTTTATACATGAACAGAGGAAGGATGACTATGGCTTACTAAGACAATTTAATATCCTATGGATATTAAATTTAAATAGGGATGAGACAGCTGGGAGACTGCATCATAGTCCAGTTTTATTACACATTAAAATATTCCATTCTCTATTGGGATCCATAAATTACTTAACATAGAATAACCTATATTTTAAAATGTTTCAGCTATGTGCTTTTCATATATGCTAATAAAATAGAGGGCTATATACTGTTTACCAGACATGCTTCAACTATAATTTAAAGGATTTTCCTCCATGGCTCTTGAATCCAATCTTAATTTATGCTTGGAAGTGGGATACTAATTATGTAATCAGCAATCATATCATGAGACAGTAAGCAGAAGCTTTAGTATGTAGAAAAGTGAGATCAAAACCATTTGATTTTCTGCTTCCTGCAGGCCATTGGTGGTATTAATGTAAGGTGACCAGACGTCCCGATTTCAGCGTTTATAACAATTTTTCCTGTTTCCCGCCGCATTTTTAAAAAGTCCCGATTTTTTGGCTTCATGTTGAAAGCCCAGTGGATTTGCTTAAGAAATCCTAACTGGGGCAAGACAAAAGACACCCTGTCTAATCCTTCTCTCTGTCTCAGTACTTTCATTGAAGATATTAAAACATTAAAGCAAGAAAACGGACCTTCCCACCACCACCACCACCCCCGCGCCCCCTTTTTACCTCATTTTATAAGAAAAAATGACCAAGCACCATAGAGCTGCAGGAAACAGAGTTGCCTAGACAAGCAACTGTTCTTTCCTGGATTTCCCGGATGGGAGGGGCACGGAGTTTGGAGGTCAGCTCGTGTGGGGAAAATATGGTGGCTTCTATTTTTCTTTGAAAAATATTTCCCTGGGACTATTTCACCATTTTAATTTGCTCAGTTCTTTGTATTAACATCTATATCATTCTGGGTTGACTTGGAATGTCTGCCTGCTGGTAAGTGACCTGGCTTTTCTTCTTTTGTTTTTTTAATGTATTTTAAAATAATATTTTATTTATTGTGCATAGGATTTTTTTAAATAGTATTATTCTGTGTGGATTTAAGTTAAGAACTCCCTGCGCATGTGCGAGAATTGGAATGGCGGCCAGGGCTCCTTCGTCGCAGAAGACCTGGCGAAAAAAGCTCTAGGAGCCCGTGGAATTAGCCTCTCACCGCCCTCACCAGGGTCCTCCGGGATGCCAGAAACTCGGAGGACCTGTACGAGCCACGAGCTGAGGAAAACCGACGCCTTCGGCCGAGCCGGGATTTTAAATTCTCCAACGCGGCTGGGCGTCCCTGCTGGCGGGCGCGGCGGCCGCGGCGGCCGCGGCAGCCGCATGGTCATGGTGGAGGAGGGGGCGACGAAGAGCGTTTTATGGTGGCTCCGGCGGCCCCAGCGGTGGCTGGGCATCCCAGGCGATAAGCGCAGCAGCTCCATGGTGGCACTGGGAGCGGAGACAAGTAAGGGCGTGCCGCGGCGGCTTCAACAACGGAGGGGTTCTTTGGCCCCTTCCCTATTTTCATCTTTACAAGCTCTGAAGCCTGGAGAACAACTCGGTGGACAGAGTGGCGGACAGCTCAGAGAACTGGGGGTTTTTATGGTGACTTTGGCTGGGCTGAGGATCTATCATCATTGGTTGGAGCTGGGAAATACGAACGGGGGCTTTGTCCGGCTTAGGCAAAGCGGGCGGCTGACTGGACATGCCGTGGCTGGAGCCTTTTCCGGATGCCCCTCCCCTCCATACTTAACTCGGCTTTACAGCGACACCATTGTTTTTAACAACATTACTTCCCTCACCAATGCTGTCCCCTTTTATCAATACCGCTGCTGGTACTGTTACTATTTCTTCCAGCAATATAGACCCCTGTTCCAGCACTGTCTCTTTTACCAACTCTGCCTTGGTTACCAACACTACTCTCTCTATCAACGCTGCCTATTTTACCAACATTGGTTCCCTGCCGCTTGGGACTTCGCCTACCAGATTTTCCTCACCCATAGACCTAGGGCTTGTGATCCTGTTTGTCTTAGCCCTGACTATTACCATCATCACTACTGGTTTCTATTCCCAGAAGGACACTTTGGTCTGGGCAACAGATGGACAGTTGACAGTAACGAACCGAACTCGCACCTAAAAACTTTTAATTAATTGCGCAACTATTTTAACCTTTATTCTTTCTTTACTTTCTTCTTTTTTCTCTCTTTGTACGGGCTATGCATGAGGTATATATGAGATGAATGAATGTCCCACTTTTTATGATTATATTGTTGTATATTTTTGTGTTTTTAACGATTACGTGGGGACTGTTTGGGGGAGTGTATGAGTATGTGTGATTCGGAGGACCTGCCGGGAGTTGCGGGGGCTGGAGGGGTGGTTGGGGGGACTAGAGACACGGGAGAGGGTCGGGGTATTGCGGTCGTAACAGGGAGGGGCAGATACGGCGGGGACTTCAGGGCAGGCCATTACCGGGGAAGGAGGGTTCGCTACATTACAGAGATCCCTCCTTCCGGCCCTGGGAGTCCCACTCCAAGACCAGATGGCATGAGTAGTCAGGACCCTGGTCTCAGGCTGTTGTCGCTAAATGCCAGGTCTGTTGTTCATAAAGCTCCTCTCGTCCGGGACTTAATTATAGACGAGAGGGCAGACCTGGCATGTATTACTGAAACCTGGCTGGGCCCAGAGGGAGGAGTCCCCCTTGTAGAGCTGTGCCCAGAGGGATTTCAGGTGCTGCATCAGCCGAGAGCCCAGGGAAGGGGTGGGGGTGTGGCCGCTGTTATCCGGGAGTCGTTAGTTCCTCGCAGGGTCCCTGCTCCGGAGATTGTCGGGTGTGAGTCTTTGCTGCTAAAGTTGGACCTCAAGGGTCAAGTGGGTTTGCTGCTAACGTACCTGCCTCCCAACAGCGTTGCAGCAGCCCTCCCCTCGCTCCTCGAGTCGGTAGCCGAGCTGGCGATTGAGTTCCCTAGGCTGATGGTCCTGGGGGACTTTAATCTGCCATCGCTCGGTGAAAACTCTGATGGGACGAGGGAGTTCATGGCTTCCATGACAGCCATGGGCTTGACCCAAGTAATTCGAGGCCCAACCCATACAGCGGGACACATGCTTGACCTTGTATTTCTCTCGGAGCAGTGGATTTATGATCTTGGTCTGAGGGGGAGTGACATCATACCCCTGTCGTGGTCAGACCATTGCCTGCTGAGGCTCGACTTCCGGAGGCCAAACCCCCACTGTAGGGAGGAGGAACCGACCAGGTGGTTCCGCCCCAGGCGTCCTATGGAGCCATCAAGGTTCCAGACAGAGCTTGGGGTTATTCCTGACACTTTCGCCCACAGTCCGGTGGAGACTCTGGCTGCTGCGTGGCACTCGGCAGCATCAGAGGCCCTCGACCGGATTGCGCCACTGCGGCCCCTCCGAGGCGGCGGATCCCGGAGGCCTCCTTGGTTCACCGAGGAGCTCCGGGAAATGAAGCGCCGGAGGAGATGCCTAGAGCACCGTTGGAGGTCCGATAAGTCCGAATCGAACCGAGCAATGGTAACCACCTGCACCAGGGAATATACTAGGGCACTTAGGACAGCTAAAAGATCACACATAGCCTCCCTGGTTGCATCCGCTGAGTCCCGTCCAGCCGCCCTGTTCAGGATAACCCGCTCCCTATTAAACAAAAGGGAGACGGGGGAACCCCTGCAGGGCAGAGCGGAAGAATATGCCCAATTCTTAGCGGACAAAATTGCTCGGTTTCGGTCGGACTTGGACTCCACACCCGCAGTTCCAGCCGAGGCACAGGGGGACCAAGTAGAACAGCTCTGGGTTGAGTTTCAGGACGTTATCCCCGGGGATGTGGACAAGGCCATGAGAGCTGTAAGTTCCTCCACCTGTGTTCTGGATCCGTGTCCCTCATGGCTGGTTGCTAACTGCAGTGAGGTGACACGAGGCTGGATCCAGGCGGTTGTAACCGCCTCCCTTCGGGAGGGGAACTTCCCCGCCTCATTGAAAGAGGCGGTGGTGAGACCCCTCCTGAAGAAACCATCCTTGGATCCAGCTGTTCTTAACAGCTATCGCCCGGTCTCCAACCTCCCCTTTCTGGGGAAGGTTGTTGAGAAGGTGGTGGCCTTTCAGCTCCAACGGTCCTTGGAGGAAGCAAACTATCTAGACCCCTTCCAGTCTGGCTTCAGACCCGGTTACAGCACAGAAACCGCTTTGGTCGCATTGATGGATGATCTTTGGAGAGCCAGAGATGAAGGACATCCCTCCATCCTGGTCCTCCTTGACCTCTCAGCGGCTTTCGATACCATCGACCATGGTATCCTTCTGCGAAGACTGCGGGAGGTGGGAGTGGGAGGCACCGTGCTACGGTGGTTCTCCTCCTACCTCTCGGACAGGTCGCAGTCGGTGTTAGTGGGAGGGCAGAGATCGTCCCCAAGGCCCCTAAATTATGGGGTGCCGCAGGGTTCGGTCTTATCCCCCCTGCTATTCAACATCTACATGAAACCGCTGGGAGAGATCATCCGCAGGCACGGGATTAGATACCATCAATATGCGGACGATACTCAATTGTATCTGTCCGCCCCGTGCCAAATCAATGAAGCGGTTGACGTGATGGGCCGGGGTCTTGAGGCCGTTATGGACTGGATGAGGATTAACAAGCTTGTGCTCAACCCAGAAAAGACCGAGTGGCTGCTGTGTTTCCCTCCCAAAGATTTGGCCAACATTCCAACACTCAGGCTGGGGGGTCAAATTTTATACCCCTCAGAGAGGGTTCGCAATCTGGGAGTCCTCCTGGATCCACAGCTGTCATTCGACCACCATTTAGCGGCTGTGACCAGGGGGGCATTCGCCCAGGTACGCCTGGTGCGCCAGTTGCGACCCTACCTGAACCGGGAGGCACTCACAACAGTCACTCGGGCCCTTGTGCTCTCTAGGCTGGAATACTGCAATGTGCTCTACATGGGGCTGCCCTTGAGGAGCATCCGGCGACTTCAGTTAGTGCAGAACGCGGCCGCGCGAGTGATCGCGGGTGCACCCCGATTCACCCGCATAACACCTATCCTCCGCGAGCTGCGCTGGCTACCTGTCGATCTCCGGATGCGCTTCAAGGTGCTTTTACTCACCCATAAAGCCCTACATGGCAGTGGATCTGGATACTTGAGAGACCGCCTTCTGCCGATTACCTCCCTACGACCTATAAGATCGCATAGACTGGGCCTCCTCCGCATTCCATCGGCCAGCCAGTGTCGGCTGGCAACTACAAGGAGGAGGGCCTTTTCAGCAGTCGCCCCGACCCTTTGGAACGAGCTCCCCGTGGAGATTCGTACCCTCTCCACCGTCCAAGCCTTCCGCACAGCCTTGAAGAACTGGCTCGCCCGTCAGGCCTGGGGATAAGGACCGTTACCCCGCCCGAATATTGAATGTATGGTGTTGATTTTATTATATGTTGTCGTCTTAATGTTGTATTCCCCCTCCCTTGGTTTTCTGTGAGCCGCCCTGAGTCCCCTCAGGGAAAAGGGCGGCCTACAAATGTCAATAAAACCTATAAAACCTATAAACCTATCCCTGTTATTAAGCTTTCCTCAATTAATCTCTGAGTAGATTCCCACCAACTTCAAGATCCCAAGGGCACATCTTGGAAGCTACACCTTTGCTTAGTTTATAGATGATGCCTTTCCTTAAATATGAAAATAAATACATTGTTCAAATGTGTACATCTCAATAGAAATGACTCTCAGGGGTGTACAACAATCCACTAAAATAATAATATAAAACAGTAATTACAAAAACAGGAGCAATTGTTATGAAAATTATTATTAAAAAATAAAGAATAAAAATGGAGTTATTAAGTATATTAATTGCAGCAACCACAACCTCGGTCCTTCTTTTCATTAAACTAGACATACCCAATTCCAAGGAATTAAAAGATGCTTGCTCCTGGGGAGGAAAGCTATGGCAAATCTAGACAATATCCTAAAAAGCCGAGACATCACCCTGCCAACAAAAGTGCATCTAGTCAAGGCTGTGGTTTTCCCATTTGCAATGGATGGCTGTGAAGGTTGGACCAGAAGGAAGGCTGAGTACCAAAGAATGTGAAAAATGGTCATCAGTCACTTTTTTCAATGCCATTGTAACTTTGGTCACTATACCACCTTTCTTGCCACAGTTCTTAAGTGAATAACTGCAGCTGATAGGTTAGTAACATAAGTGAATCTGGTTTCCCCATTTGACTTTGTCAAAAGGTGATTGTATGACCCCAGGACACTGAAACCATCATAAATACGAATCTGTTGCCAAACATCAACATTTTGATCGTGTGACCATGAGGATGCTGCAACGGTTGCTAAGTGTGAAAATGGTCGCTAAGTGTGAAAAATGGTCATCAGTCACTTTTTTCAATGCCATTGTAACTTTGGTCACTAAGCCCATTATACCACTTTTCTACCCACAGTTCTTAAGTGAATAACTGCAGCTGATAAGTTAGTAGCATAAGTGAATCTGGTTTCCCCATTTGACTTTGTCAAAAGGTGACCCCAGGACACTGAAACCATCATAAATACGAATCTGTTGCCAAACATCAAAATTTTGATTGTGTCACCATGAGGACGCTGCAATGGTCACTAAGTGTGAAAATGGTCGCTAAGTGTGAAAATGGTCATCAGTCACTTTTTTCAATGCCCTTGTAACTTTGGTCACTATACCACCTTTCTTGCCACAGTTCTTAAGTGAATAACTGCAGCTGGTATTTTGTATTTTGGATAGAATCTTTTTTTTAAATTTTTCTAAGACAATTAAAAAAAAGATTCTATCCAAAATAAATTGAAGTGAAACCATTTTTAAAAATTCTATGCACAATACTTTGAAATATATTGTGCATAGAATTTTTAAAAATAGTTTTACTTCAATTTATTCTGTGTGGAATAGTTTGAAATGTTATTTATTCTGTGTGAATTCTTTTTTTAAATTGTCTTATACTATTTTTAAAAAGATTCTATCCAAAATACAAAATACCAGCTGCAGTTATTCACTTAAGAACTGTGGCAAGAAAGGTGGTATAGTGACCAAAGTTACGAGCTCCCCGTGGAGATTCGAACCTTCACCACCCTCCAGGCCTTCCGCAAAGCCCTTAAAACCTGGCTGTTCTGACAGGCCTGGGGCTAAAGAGCTGCTGCCCCCCGCCTCGAATGGTATGATTGCTGTGTTTTTTAAATTATGTATTGTTATGTTCTGTCTTTTTATTTCTTCCCTGATTTGAATTGTGAGCCGCCCTGAGTCCCCTCAATCAATTAAATCAAATCAATCAATGGCATTGAAAAAAGTGACTGATGACCATTTTTCACACTTAGCGATCATTTTCACACTTAGCGACCGTTGCAGCATCCTCAGGGTCACGTGATCAAAATTTTGATGTTTGGCAACAGTTACAATTTATATTTGTAAATTGTAGTTATGTTGAAATAAAAAAAATGACAATACTATTTTTGCGTTGTATGAAAATTTTTGTTGCTCCGTATAAAATTTTTAATCAAACCCCCCCCCCCCCGGTCAAAGGTGTCCCTCTTTACCAATCTGAAAATCTGGTCACCTTATATTAATGGATGCTTTGAAGTGCTTAGTCAGCCAGCACAGACAGGTATCATGACTGAAGGCTAGCTACTGATAAATAGGAAATTGAACTTAGTGACCAGGGTTGCTGGACCATCTCAAAAAAAGTTCTACATTCTTAGAACGCTCCTTGAATCTCACCTGTTTCTGAAGAGTTTGGAGAATTCAGCAGATATAGAACAAAAACACTTTAGAAGTATGGAGATCATCATTTCTCTCAAGATACATCAGTTTTATCTTCTTTTTTTTTTTACAAAGCAGAATCAATATCCAGACTAAAAAATGAGAAAATATCCCAGCACAAATAAAGACTAGTGAAATAAAAGCACATAGTTGAAGAAGTAAAAAAAAAACTTTATCAGAGTCCAAAGAAGCAAGTATAAATACAAATTAGTCCTCTTATGTTATGCCTTTTTCCCATCTTCTGTTTTCCCCAAAATAGCTATGCTGGACAATTTCAAACTGAACTTAAAAGAGAACAAAATTATAAGTCCCCACTCAAAAGCACTGCCATGCTAGCTTGCCATTAAGACCCACACAATGTGAAATGTTTTATTAAAATTTCTTAGTAGGAAAAGGTGCTATTACACTCATGATTTTTTTGCTACCATAGACTAACAATTCTCCTCTTATAATATCCACTAGTGATGAAATTTCTGATGGCCAAAGAGAAGTCAGATAACTCTGACAGAATTCTAGAAAACAGTTCTCTAACATTCAGTCAAGTATATTAATGTTACTTCCTTTTTGGCAAGCAGAGATATATACCGTTGAGAGAATGTGAGCCTTTATAAAGTTAGTTTGCTCTCCCTGTGGCCTTTTTAGCTCCGGGCAACTATCAGAAAGAAATGAACTCTATGGTCTATGCTGACAGCTTCAATGGGGATGAATAGTCTGGCATGCTGGTGCTATGTATGGCTGACAACTTCCTAGTGCATCATAACCCAGCAGTAATCTAGATGTGTCTTTAGAAGGTGAGTCTTTGATGATAAAGAGGGAAGATGGAGCAGGTCAGTGCACCAAGATTCCCAGACCAATTTCATTTGGCTCAGTAGCCTTCCTATACATCACTAGTCAAACAAATCTACTGTCCATTTTTATAGCATAAATTTTTCAAGGGTTTCTAAATTTTTTGGGGGGAATTACTTATTGGAAGAAAAAATATATAATTTTGAATATGATCCAAAGTGTTATCAGCATTAGAAACCCAGCAAATATCTTATTTAATCTATCATTTAAGCTATCACATCTTCTCTCTAAGTATTGTCCCCTAGAAAATCAAAGTGATTTCTGATCAATTAGCTGACCTTGGCTGATTCCAAAATAAAATAAGCAGGGTCAGACCTTTTTACTATTTGGATGGAAGGCTATGAGAACATTAAGGATGGATGGATGGATAGATGGATGGATGGATGGATGGATGGATGGATGGATGGATGGATTTGATTCGATTAGATGGGATGAAGGGAGGGAGAAAAGAGAGAAACAAAGAAGGAAGGAAAGAAGGAAATTGTAAGCCATTTCTCTATTGTGCGCAAAGTGAAGCATACAGGAATGGCCACATACTCATTAGAAATTGTGTTCATCTTCAATAAATTATTTAATTTTGCTTTTCCAAAAAATTTATCCATCAATTATGATACATGATATTCTATTGCCCACATGGTAAAATATTAGGGTTTTGTCTTCTGGTTGGAATGTTTATGTTACCATTTTAATGCCTTTGTCTTTGAAAAACTAGTCACATATAAACTGAATTATGAATGATCTAAGCTAACTAGCTTGATATGTTTATATTGGTAAAGTACTAGCAATAATTACAGGCTATGTTTAAGATGTTTTGATAATTTGAATCAACATTCAATGATTGGATTCCCTTTTGCAGGTAGGACCAGTATATTGGAGTGTACTGAATTTCTGGAAACTCCAAAGGATTAACTTGGTGTTCTGTTGGCTCTGAAGAAGGGAAAGAATACTTCATTGTCTCGTTTTCTTAATAACAGAAGCTGATCAACTGGTGTTGGCCATTGATTAGCCCATGGTAATCTCCGAGAATTAACTGGTCTGCTGATGTTTGCATACCAGATGGTTGTACTGAAGGATCAGTGCCTCCTTGCACTGATTTTGTGACTCTGTGGTGGATTTAGGAACCTCATGTTTTCAGTGTCATACTTTATCTCAGACATCCTTATAGAGATGGTGTTCCTAGATAGTTATAATGGTAATGGTTTGTAGAGAAAGAGTTGATTCTGGCAATTGAAGTCCCAGCCCATATAGATGGTGAGATTTGCACTATGCTTTTAAGAGTACTATACTACTCAAAGAAGCATCTCATGTCATTCAGGTATAAAGTGTCACTGTCTTTGCCAGCCAGGGCAAGAAGATAGTGACTTTGAGACTTAGTGTGAGAATCTACTACCTTACAATGCTTCATCCTACAGAAAGGCAGGCAAGCAGGCAAATCAGTAGGTAAACTGACTCGATTAATGGGGGTTGAAAGTATTTAACTTTGGATAAATTATGCTCAGCATTTTCTTCAGCTCTGACATACAATGTTCTTTTCTTTAGCAAAGGTATGGGAGAGAGACTGAGTCAAGTACTAAGGTTCAGATTCCAATGCATTCATTCCATCTTAGGTTTTGTTGCATACTGGAATGAACATTTTTTCATTAAAATTGTAGGATTAAAACATGTTTTGCTTTGAACTGCACCATTTCTATTCATGTGCAAGACATGATGGCTTGACTCCATTTATTCAGACCACCTCACTAATTATTACACACAGTGGTGGGATTCAAATAATTTAATAACCAGTTCTGTGCCCTAATGACTAGCTGGGTAGGTGTTGCTTGGTGGTCATGTGATTGGGTGGGCATGGCCAATTCAACATTACTCATGTTGCTGGGCACTTCACCTTAGCTGTTACAATGTAATAAGGGTTAACCAGAGAAGCAGTTTCTATAAGCAGGGGAATAAAGATTAGGCTAGAAATAACATCAGAATGTTTCCTTCCTGCCTTCCTTACAGGATTAGCCCTGTAAATTGGGGGGAAAAACAAAATGAGATTTCTTCCAACAACTGGTTCTCCAAACTGTTTAGAAAGTTAACAACCGGTTCTCCCAAATAGCTGTGAACTGGCTGAATCCCAACACTGATTATACCTCCTGGCTAGCCTACAATGTACCAATAATAACAATGACAACCCAGTTGCTTTTCTTTTTCCTTCTTGGCAGAAAAGGGCAGATCTATCTCTGTGCGATATGCTTAAGAAACTGCGCATTTCCTCGGCCAGCTCCTCAGTACTTTTCTTCTTTAAAAATGTTGCCCTTTTCTTATTAATTAAATAGAAAATTCCCCAAGCCAGTGATTGAATTCTCCACAAGCAACTGCTTTAAAGTGATCAAGATTGATCAAAGTAAAAGGAACAAGTTGTGCTGGCCCTTTGCACACAAATGATTTAACTCCAGAAAGGTTTTGATCAAATTAAGTGGGAGATCTAAATAACCTGTGATCAAATTAAGTGGAGGGTGAAGCGAGCCAATATCAATTGTATATATAGTCAGAGGAAAGACAGAAAAGTACACACTTACAAAGGCCACTGAACGAGGCAAGCATAACAAGACTGGAACGATCAGAAGGTGGCTGGCAGCTATAAAATGAATATAAATAAAATTGGAGAGGACACTAAACAACAATATTAATTAACTATATTAAAAAATATGTCTGAAAACAATTCAGGGTATTAACCACAATTAGCAGTCTTACACAAAGTACTTTAGGGAAACACACATAAAACATTGCTATCAAAGCCCTCTCTCTGTGTTATTCTCTTATGAGTATGGAGAGAAATCTATCATTTGAAATCACTATAATAATATTTTCTAGTGTCTTTCATCCACTGGCTGTAAATGAAATGGAATATAGACAAAAGGTAGGTAAATCCATCAGTTTTATTCTTACTCAGTTTTCCATTTTCACAAGCGTAATATTAACCCAAGCTTCTCCATTACTATTTTATTTCTAGTACATTTCACCAGTCATCCCAATATATGTATACTTTTTCACTGTTGTTCCTAGTGAGCATATATTTTCTCCAGTTGAGATAGATAAGGAAGGAGAGAAAAAGAAAGATTCATATTTTCACTAAATATGTACCTTTTTTGTTCTGTGCAAACTGACGGAGTTCTTAAAAAAGGTGTATGAGAGCAGATATGTGTTATGACTGGATTGGGGAATTATGGTTTCAGAAGATGTAAATCAGATAAATTCATTCAAAAATTTATACAGAATGACTTGAAAAAATGGATAGATAGGAATTCAGCTATCTACAACCTTTTAGGTTGCTTTCCCCGCTTAAATTATGATAAAGTCACCACAACATTGAATGAGTGTTCATTCTTAAAGTTGTTAGAAATAGTATGAATGATAGTCACAAAACATTTATTTACCAGATGGTAAATTAGTATAGAGGATTCTTTCCATTTTGTGTAATTTGGCAAAGCAATTGATGTAATCTTCAGGCAAAGCCATTTCACCCTACTGGACATTTTTATTTTCTAAAAAAAAAAAAAGCGGGGGGAGCATAATTAGATGGAAGGCCGCCAGAGAAATTAGTGAAGGATACATCGAAGGATCTGAACATAGGACAAGCCATTTTTAATACTTAAAAGGTTGTGGTGACTTTATCTTTTAAAAGATGAACACAAATGAAAAAAAGAGTAAAAATAATATAATTGCAGGAAGAGGAAATATGAATCCTATAAGACAAAACACTAGGCAGTAGACTTATCTCCCAACAGAATGAAAATGGAGACAAGAAAAGAGAATGGGAAAGTTACTTAGAACAAAGTGAAAAAATAATTATATTACCAAGTGCCTGAGAAGTAACACCAAAAGGGAGTATGGAAAAAAAATCAGATTAACAAAATAAAAGGGGCTGGGAATAAGCAGCAAAAGTACATGAAAGAATGATTGTTGTAAACAGATGAATGTATATAATGTGCAAACAGAGAAAAAGACTTGTCCAAAGAATGTAAAGAAAAAGAGCAAAGAACAGTGAAGTTGCAAAGAAGAAGATGAGATGCACACTAATTTTAAAACACTGTTTTGGAATTGAGTTAAGGGGCCAAAAAAGGACAGGAGCATTTAAAAACTATGAGGGATTTCTAGAATAAGTATTTCAGAGATTACACCTGTCCAGCCACATTATCAGAAATAACAATCAACAGATCCATCTCTCATTCTTAATTTGAAATTTGACTTCATGATATCCAGAAAAGTTTCTGTAAAGTTTTTTTTTAATGTAGCATGTTATATTGAAGTGACTATTTGAATCACATGTAATTCCTCTTAAAAATATCAGGGATCTGAACTGGACTTATTCTCAGAGCAATGGATTTATGTTGTGAAAATAGCTATAGTGCAGAATATCCCAAAGGTGTTTTTTCAGGAGGCAACTGGACTTTCTTGTTTTTTCTTTGAAGATATTTCGCTTCTCATCTGAGAAGCTTCTTCAGCTCTGACAGAATAGTGAGAATGGAAGAGATAAAGAAGCTTCTCAGATGAGAAGTGAAAACGTCCTCAAAGAAAAACCAGAAAGTCCATTTGCCTCCTGAAAAAGCACCTTTGGGACAACCATGATCTGGATGACTGAGACTCTCTACAGACTTGTGCAGAATAACTGTGTTACATAAGAAATATTTAATTTTTTTCTCTACAGAAGTTTTCCTTCTTCATGGCTCAAAGGTCACTGCTAGCTTTATGGACAAGAATAAGTGATCTTCAAGAGTAAAGGTTCAAGCCATTTTCAGTCAGAAAAAGAAATGGATGCATTCTATCGATGAATGATCCATTTCAGAAGGGAGGGCATTAAAATGGATGACAGATGGAACTGACGTCAGTCTGTCTGAGCAATTATGGAAAGCTGACTATTCCTATTTGCATTTGGTTTTGGAAAATTATGTTCACATTGTTGCTTTGTATGTAATTTCAAGAAAAAAAGAAAGTGAAGAATTAAAGCCAATTGAATATTTAATTGCTCAATCTTCCAGACAGCTTCATTGAAGCAGTACTTTAATGATTTTGTGTTCATGCTGTGTGCACTTTTTGGCAGTTTCTGTTCAAATATCTTCTACTAATAGAGTTGCTTTACATTTTCTATGGCTTACTATTTATTCATCCAAGCTAAATCTGTGATGCACATGAGCAACTAAGATGATCAAAGGCCTGGAGATGAAAACATATGAAGAACGGCTGCAGGATTTGGGTCTGGCTAGTCTAAAGAAAAGAAGAATTGGGGTGACATGATAGCAGTACTGCGGTATTTTAGGGGTTGCCACAAAGAAGAGAGGGTCAAATTATTCTCCAAAGCACCAGAGAGGTTGGAAACTAAACAAAGAGAGAAGCAACCTGGAATTAAGGAGAAACTTCCTAACAGTGAGAACAATTAACCAGTGGAACAGCTTGCCTTTAGAAATCTCCATCACTGGAGATTTTTAAGAAGAGACTGGATAGTCACTTATCTGAAATGGTATAGGTTATACTGCTTGAGCAGAAAGCTGGACTAGAAGACCTCCAAAGTCCCTTCCAGCTCTGCTCTGTTCTGCTCTATTCTCTTCTCTTCTATTCATTCTACTCTATTCATTCTACTCTACTCTACTCTACTCTACTCATATAGAGTACAATAGGGTATTGTAATTTGGAAGAGGAATTTCATGATAGTTGTTGCTCTTTCAGCTCTTCCTACCATTCTTACTGACTCTAGTTGTAATAACTACCAATCAGATAGTTGAGCTATCTGATAGTTGAACTATTTAGGAGAGAGAGCTCTCTAAATAGTTTCCACTTTTTCCAGGTTTTGTGAACATTTTGAGTGTTTGCATACTTGGCATGTGATGAAACATACATTATGACAGAACCCTCTCAATTTACCAACTTAAAAACTAGCATGAAGTCACAAGTATGTCAAGGTGGGATTTATGTCATGATGTCACCATGGGTATGTGCTATATTTTTCCATCAATATGATGAAAGGCGGTCAATATGACCGCTTGCTGCCAATTACCTCCAATAGACCGATCAGATCCCACAGATTAGGCCTCCTCCGAATTCCATCCGCCGGCCAATGCCGACTGGCGACTACCCGGAGGAGAGCCTTCTCTGTGGCTGCTCCGACCTTCTGGAACGAGCTCCCCGTGGGGATTCAAACCCTCACCACCCTCCAGGCCTTCCACAAAGCCCTTAAAACCTGGCTCTTCCGACAGGCCTGGGGCTAAAGAGTTTTTGCCCCCCTTCTCGAATGGTATGGTTGTTGTGTGTTTTTAAATTTTGTATTGCTATGTCTCGTCTTTTTATTCCGCTGTCTGTACCCACTTCCCTGATTGAATTGTGAGCCGCCCTGAGTCCCCTTCGGGGAAAAGGGCGGCATATAAATGTAATAAATCCAATCCAATCCAATGAAGTGCAAATGTATACACATTTTGTATTTAATAGCTTCAGCTGGACAGTAGTTTTAGCAATGAATGCAGTCTCTTTTGTTTTCATGATATTGATTTTATGTCCAATTGTTTTAGTTTTAAGTTACATGAATTCTATAATACATGTATATTTATTGTGATGGACCTTTTAATAAAAGGTTAAAAAATATTGAGTTCCCAATTTATCATGATTTTGATATTAATCGCATATCATTTTCAAATGGCTTCCAATTTCCAACCCATCCACACTCTTATTATGAAGGTAACAATTGTTTAACAGAAACAGATTCATCATCGATTTTGGTACTGTTAAAAAGCTACCTAATTTTTCCAAGTGTTAGTTCAGAGGCATGAATATGGAATTTGGTTTAATTACTTCTTTTAATATATTGGCTGGTTTTAAATAAAAGAAAGAAGTAGTAATTGAGAATAAATAATTCAAGGATATAAATTAAGGAGGGAAGACATTAACTGTCATGATAGAATAGCTGTAATTCATGCTCAAGGCACCAGGTGATTAGTGAGAAAGAGCAAAGCAACTATTTGGGAATGAAGCTAAAAGTTTTTCCCTTGTGAATGTACTTTAATGTAGTTCAAATTACTTTCTTCCTAAAAACTTCACAGGAATAGCTATAATTTTAATTCTACCCAAATCTTCTTAATGTTGAACATGCGTTCTCTTGGGTACTATTATTTATAAATTCAATCCCAACCACCAAAGTTGCATGACTATGAGAATTGCTGCCTATTTCCAATGCATACATTTCTAGACTCTTTGTAAGTTAACTTTACGTTGCATTTTTATGCTTAGTTTTCTTATTTATATGTATTTTCTCTTGCCTTTATATTTTAGAAGTATGAAACCCAGCAACATTTTGAAAAAGTAGGTTTTAGCATACACCAATCTTCCAGATTCCCAAAATCAGCACATTTGTCTAACAATTCTAAAAGATCCTGTTTCTCATCTATCTCTGTTATTGTATTGCAAAAAAAAAAATGCTCAGCTTTAGTACTAGACATACATTCTGTTCAAAATCTTACTTCAGATACAAAGTATTTTATTGTGTAACATCAAATGGATTGTAAAATGCTTGAAGATAAGATACCCAGCCAAGCTTGAATGGACTTAAAAAGCTGAGCAAGACCACACTTAGTATTTGAATGGGAGACCACCAGGAAATCCTGGGAGAGGAGGAGGGAGGAAGAGGAGGAGGGGGAGGAAGAGGATGGTGAGGATGACCACTCTACCCTGATTCAATATAGACAAGGAAAGAATGAGGATTTATTCATCTAGTCACAAAATACTTGAGTACAATTCAGAGAACTTTATCCTTACGTGATTAAAAAAGAAGAATATTTCCATAAGTGGTGGCAGTTTCTTATTATTATGCATTATGAAGCACTTTTCCAGGTTGAAAAAAAACTGATAGGCATAAACTAATAAATTCATAACACAGGTGAGATGAAAAAAAAATCAACTCAGAGCAGGTGCATTGTTGAAAAACAAATGTAAGCAGTTAGAGAAATTTCAAACTTTCCTTCAAATCCCATTTTAACCCATCTTACTTTCTCTTGGTCTCTGCTTTCTTCCTAATGGCATTTTGAAGGGAAGGGACTATAAAGATTGAGGAAAGAGAGGGAGGAAGATGGCAATTCTAATTTAGTTTACCAAATAAGATTGAAGAAGTAGGAATTCAAAGTGAGATTTTACCAAATAAGCTATCAAAATCCTATGCCTAGATAAACACCTCACTTATTCATATTATTTTTTAAAGAATGTTTAATTTGTTCTGTCCCACTGATAAAGGAAGGTACAAATGTTGGCTAATCCTTAGCATGTGTGCGCACACACATGCATTCACAAACATACACACGGGGTGGGATTTAGCCAGTTTGGACCGGTTCAGGCAAACCGGATGCTGTTTTTATGTCTGGTTCGTTGAACCAGTAGTTACAAGGATGGGCTGCCCCCCCCCACCCTACCCCGCAACTCCCAGGAATCTCCACATGGCCCATTTTGGATGCCAGGTAAGTGCAGGCACCGTGGAAGCTCTGGGAGGGCAAACAACGGGTCTCCCAGAAGTTCCGTTAAATACAGAACTGGGCCTGTTTCCAGCTTCCAGAGGGCCTTTGGAACTTGGGGAAGGCCTTTTTCGCCCTCCCGGAGGTTCAAGGAAAGCATCCGGAGCTACAGGGACCGAAAACACCCCCCCCCCAAACACCACTGTGGTGCAGGAGGCCGAGTAGGCGATGCCCACCATGGCTACGCCCACCCAACAACCGGGCAGAGAGCCAGTTGCTAACATTTTTGAAGCCCACCCCTGTATACACACATTATGACAATAAGAGATGCTCTTAGCAGTCAGGTCTCAGAATATCCACAGGATGGGGCAAGAATTTGTAATCCATGCTTGCCTATATTAGGGAATTATGCTGACAGTTTGTACTAGTTGAATAAAAGAAGCACTCTTGCATAGTTCAAGAAAACAAATCTGACCAATTAAGTAATACAACTAATCAGTCTATAGCAACCATGTGTCCATCAGCATGATTGGTTTTTCTCTTTCCTCCAATGACTTCTGGGTCTTGCTATCTCAGTCCCTTCCATTTTTGTCTGTGTAACTGTGCATTTCACAGGGGACATTGGCAAGTGCTCTGGAAACAAAAATAAGAAACCTGCCAAAAAGATATCTGGTTTTCCACTTCATTTCACCTGATCATGGTTTCTCTAACCTTCCTGGCTTCTCACTACATGCCCTTGAACAAGAAGGATTACAAGATAACTGACCTAGGGAAAGAGCTGAAACTAAACACATTATTTATCTGGGCCCTCATGTCAGCTGTGGATTAATGGACAAATCATTTTGGACAATTTCTCTTCTATTACCTGAACTTCTTATGCCTCATTGCATTCACCATATCCTTAACTCCTTGTTTCTTACACTTTCCATGTCACTAATTTGAATGCTTCAAGAAGAATTCTGGAAATTGGCCTTGAACAAACTATATGAGAGTAATGCTTAAGAAAGGGAGAAGACATTCACAAACTAAAAGCAAACAGTAGACTGAATCATGAAAAGCTACTGCCTGACTTCTTCAACCATTTTTTAAACAAATATTTTTTAAAATATTTTTTTCTCCACCCCCACCAGTTGGGGCCCATTTTCAACTTTGATTCTCCTGTTTTTTTTTCCTCTTCTCACAGTAGATTTAGACAAGTTCTGTCCAGTTTTGGGGGAAAAAATCATCATGGTATTTGATTCACAGAATGCTGGGTGCCTTTACATAATTTATTTCCAACTTTGTGTTGTGTTGGAAAGAATAACAAAGTCCAAAATTCAAAGAAAAGATGCAATCTTTCTTTTTGGAAGATCACTGAATTCAATCAGATAAAGGAAACAGCAGGAGTTTTTAGACCCGAGGTCGAAGTTGCATTTGAAATAGATGTACATTTCTTCATATAAGATTTCTCACAGAAATGCAAAGCAACACAATGGTATGGTTGGACAGGGGTGGGCTTGAAAAAAATTAGCAACGGGTTCTCTCCCCAGTTGCTGGGTGGGCTTGGCCATGGTGGGCATGTCCTAGTCAGCCTTCTGCACCACAGAGGGGTTGCCTCCTGCACCACAGAGCAAGTTGCCCTCCCCAGGCTCTGGAGGCTTTCTTTTCCTCTTTTAGCTATGAATAATGATCCTCTCTCTTCCTTAACTTGAAAATGTTGCCCCTTATTTGCTTTATTTCCTGAAGTTGCCTCCTACTAGGCTAACCATTCTTGTTTCTTCCTTCTTCTAGCCACTACTTTCTAGGCTAAACATCTGTTGCTCTATTCTTTCCTCTTAATTTGTGCGTTCTCTTTATCTCTCTTTGTATGTTCCTATCCTTTATACCCACACCTCCACAGCTTTTTATACATTTCTTAATTCAAGTCAAGTCTTGTTTCTTCTTTCTTCTTTCTTTGGGACAAACTCCTTCCCTTCTGGAAGTTTCCAATTCTGATTTCCTTGTGGGATCCATGCTGCCTGCCAAGAAGCCGCTGATCTTTTCTTTTGATCTCTCTCTTTATTTACTGAACATCTCCCAAGATCCCATTTCTTCTGCCTCTAACATCATTCATTTCCAGCCTTATATAAACAAATCTCTAGCATTCAAATTAATTCCTAACTTTTCCTGGAAATTGCCTACCAGTTTGCAAAATATCTGTTTATTTCCCAATTCTACTACAACTTTCTGGGTTACATAATCAATAAACTTAAAGTCATGGGCTTTTCATGTGTAGAATCTACATATAGGAGTTGGTATCAAGGCCCATGTCCTGAAATCATACTTATCACTGGTCTTGTAGACCAGTGTTATTCTATGCTATTGTCATAACTTTATTAGTAACCCAACATTGCCCGGGTATTTATTTATAGGGGGAAAATGTCCGGACTGAACGTAATTGTTAAGTAAGCTCCCCGTTAGGAGAACGAGTGCATGCAGAGAAGCATAGTGAGAGTGGTGTAGAAGAACACATAAACCAGCATATGGAGACACTGAAAGCAGATAGTGTATTTCTGTGGAAATAGAGGTATGCAGAGTCCAATTCATACACGGTTAAGACAGTCAGTCATCAACGTTCGCAGTTAAGGGGTGATCCAACAAACACAGTCCAGAATCATATAAAGAGTTCAGTACACAAAAGTTGCTAACAGTTGCAAAACTCACAGTAATTCACGCTGATCAATACACAACACATCTACAACCATCATCCAACAAGCAGCATCTAACAAGCAGCATCTAACAGTCATTCTGGCTCCATCTTATGGCTGCTTGAGGAAACAGCAACCAATCACATTTACAGCAGTAATTAAAGATACAGTATTACTATCATGGTTTATATATTGCCAACCCAACTGTTAGATTACATGTTAGATTACATTCCTAACATTCTTCCCTTTGGGTAGGTAATATATATATAAAACCTTACAGTCTGAATCCGTATTCATCACAACAATGTATATGTTTCATAGTACCTTGGGCTTTGGTAAAATGATCTGCAATGTTATTTTCAGACATGCAGTACTCTAGTGTAATCAGTTTACTATTAACACTTCGTCTTACATTTAGATATCTTAGGTCAGTGTGCTTTGCCCTTGTCTTTACATCAAGATTGGATGCCATCTGAATTGCTGATTTGTTGTCTTCATATATAACAATAGACTCTTGTACATTAATTCTCATATCTAGTAGGAGTTGTTTGTAACAAACCAAATCTGTGTATAATAAAGACAAACATGAGAATTCAGCCTCCATTGTTGATAAACTTAAATGTTTTTGACGAATAGACCGCCATCCAATTAACACTTTTCCTAAGAATACAACAATACCTGATGTGGATTTACGTGCAGACACGTCTGTAGCAAAACTTGCATCAGCATATGCAGTTAAGCTCAGTTCATCCTTAGGCTCTAAATATAAGGCATAGTGTATTGTTTGTTTAAGATATCTCAATACATGCTTAACAGCTTGCCAGTGCCTTTCAGTAGGTTCAGCATTAAACCTGGCTAATTGATTAACACTATATGTTATATCTGGCCTTGACCAATTAATAAGATAAGATAAGCTACCAATTAGAGATTGATAAATACCTTTATCAAATACAGGGCTTTGTACATCATTATGGCTAAATTCTTGACATATTGGAGTTTTAGCCGGTTTACATAGTTCCATTTTAAAAGTCCCGAGTAACTGGTTAATTTTCTCAGTTTGTGATATTTTGTTTTCTCCCCTAGTTTTATTTTATAATGTTGGATTTTCCCCCTTACCAGAGAGATCTCCCTTGTGGTGTACTGTGAAGCCATTAACATGGCAACTCCACAGTGCTGTACAGTAGAATCCATTTTACAGCAGTACAGTAGAAGCCACTTTAAGGCACAAGAGGCTACAATTTAAGGCATTTTAGGGGTGTCTTACCCCCACAGTATTTGTTTCCAGAGAGTAAGATATACATACATACATACATACATACATACATACATACATACATACATACATACATACATATTAGCCATTAGAAGCACATTGCAGGAACTTTTTTACAAACATGTGTGAGTCTTTCTAATATAATTGGCCACAAATGTGAAACCTGGTAAGAGGAACTGGAACCAAAATTTTCTGGATGGAGATGACCTGTCATGGTGTCCTAAAAAGTAAACTTTAAATGAAAATTTATATTTCCTATATTGGTTCAATAATATATACAAGCAGGGAACCATTGTTTGCTTTCTACTGAACCAGATTTCATTGAGCTGTGAAGATTAAAGAAACTTATGCTCTTTCTTTTGTGCATGGTTCTATTCACAAGGCATGATAATTAAGTTAGTGACAACTGTAAACTAACATTACTAGAATCAATAGAGTCCAAAATGATAATATCTAATGCTAAAATATATAGTTTCTGTGGACAAGACTTTGCTGCAGCTAAGAAATTTAGGTACCTCCAGGTTCATATCTACTTACATTCTAATTTAAATTCCAATGTGCTTATTGATTATGTTCTTAAAACAACTTGGATGAAATTGGGTAGCTTTGAAAAAACAACACCAGCCAGCTCTGAATTGTAACATTAGACAAGCTTATAGTTATAGCTAAATCATACTACATATCCCTGAATATATACTTTCATACAAACTACAGCTCTGTGGATTACCAATATTGTTGGCTCCACATCGATTAAATGTTTTACAAAACTAATTTCATTGATTTATGACTAATAGCTGTATTATGGCCTGCTTGAATACTTGTCCGAGGTGGTAAAAACAATAATACATTAGAACTTTTTCAGCTTGGGAATTGAAGAAAACATTATGCAAGCCTATTGGTAAATATAGCAATATGTGACTAAATTTGAAATATATTCTGAAATATTTTTTTAAAAAACCCATTGACTTCTCATTGTACAATATCATTTTTTTGGAGTAGAGATCATTTGTTTATTTTGTGTAATTGCTTCTGGCTAAACTTCAAGGTGCTAATTATCCACCATGAATTTGCTTGTGCTGCAGGGTCTGTCTAACTTAAAGACTTTATATCAGTGGTTCCCAAAGTGGTGGTACCGCCCCCTGGGGAGCAGTGGGATGACTTGGGGGGGCACTAAGAGGCAAGGGGGGCGCTAAAAGGCAGAGGAGTGCTGGAGGTGGCTCCCTCGCAGGGCGCAATTCTGTCTGGGGCTCTGTTGGCTGCCAGTCAGCTGAGCACTTCCAGCAGGGATGAAATTCATCCGGTTCTGACCGGTTCTCCTGAATGGTAGGACAAATTATGGGCAGTTTGTAGAACTGGTAAAATGCACCACTGACTGGATCCGCCCTCATCTCTTGCCCTTCCCACTCAATCCTTTTCGTACCTCGCCTGCCTAGAAGCACAGATGTTGCTGCTGCTGCTCCCTGGTTCCCTCGTTTATCTCAACCACACAGCCCAGCAGATCTCTGCCCGGTGAGTCTTCCTTTGCTTCTATTCTAGCTACTTCCCCCAGCTAAGGTATCTATTCTTTTCCCAAGCTATTTCCCTCCATCTGGGCTCTCCCTTGCAGAGCTGTGCCTAGCATTCAGTTTAAAATCCAGGGCGGGGGAGGGGAAAAACAGAGCAGCCAGGAGGAGTGAAAACAGTTTTTTTCTTTTTTGTCAAGCTATTTCTCTTTTCACAAGGAGAGGAGGAGAGAGGGAGGCAGAGAGCGAGCCAGAGAAAGAGAAGGAGAGAGGAAGGGAGGAAATCAGAGAGAGAGGGAGGAAGAAAAGGAGGAAGGAAGTGAGAGGGAAAGAGGAAAGAAGTGAGAGAGGGGAGGAGGGAGAAAGAAAGTGAGAGGGAGAAAGATGAAGAGAGAGGAGAGTAAGAAAGGAGAGTGGGAAGGAGATAGGGAGAGAAAGGGGGAAGGAGGGAGGAAGAGAAAGAGAGGAAAGAGGGAGAGACAAGGGGAAGAGGGGAAGGAAGAGAGGTGAGAGAGAGACAACTGAACTTTACTTATGAAAAGGTGTTAATTATGTAAATGGAAGAGATAGAAAACTGCATTAGTGATATATATGTCAATGCATTTTAATGAATTTTATTGTTACTATCTTCCTTCCGTCGTGCAAACCACCTCCAGTCACGCCCACAAAGCCATGCCCACAGAACCGGTAGTAAAAAAATTGAATTCCACCACTGAGTGGGGGGCACTGAGGATCAGTTTGTAGCACCAAGGTGGACTGAAAAAGTTTGGGAACCACTGCTTTATATCATCAGTTGTTTCTTCCCGTCCTGTTTAAACACAACAAAATTGGTTTGCCCTTGTCCCATCAAACAAACAACATCATCTGTTGGGACCAAGGAAACAGGCCTTTTCTGACAGTGTATATGCTCCCTAAAAGAACATTTCCCCAAGTTTTATATAAACTCTATCTTGCCATCATATAGAAAGGTCATTAAAGAAATAACTGCTTTGATTACAGAAAAGACTTTATCTAGCTTTGTTTCCATTTAGAAGTCAACCCCTGGTTTGCCAGCTGACCCGGGGCTGCCATTCAAGTAGGGGAGGAGAACCACAGCTGGGATGCACATCCACATATGACCATGCCCGCCGGATGCCTGCCTTTGATTTTTTTTCTTTGAAATGGAAAGAAAATAAGTTTTAGCCTTAGGTTTTGATTATTCAATTTGTTTATGATGGTAGAAGTACTAATTGTTATGCTTGAGTCTAATTCAAAGGGTCACTGATTACCTACACTGAAGAAAAACAGAAGTTATATTTTTTTCTACACCGTAGTTTTTTTTCTTCTTTTTTGCATTCTACATTTTTGTTTTTCCCCTACCCCTTTCCCTTTCTTTTTAACTCTTTTTCCTTTGCCTTTTTATGTTATATCATTTTGAAATTTAGTAAAGTTTTGGAGAAAATGATAATGCTTAAGAGAACATGCCTTAGGAGAACATAAGAAAATCTCTTTTCAGAAATCTGTGAAGAGAGAAATTGAAGCGAGAATCAATTCAAGGCAACTGGGAATCCTGACATTTCCTATTAAGGATCATGTGCATTGTGGTTAACCACCATGATCCAGGACTTTTTTTTGGGGGGGGGAAGACCCTGCAGCCTAATGATTTCATTTCACATTTCAAAACTTCACAGTAGAAACATGGGAATAATGGTTCCAACAAAAAAAAAATCTACGGCTTCTTTCACAAACTCTTTCTTGTCCCAACACGATCAAGACTCCCTCCCCAATCCCAATTTTGCAGAAGTAGTTAATGAAAAGAGATATTCACTACAACTGTAATTACATATGGATTTCAGAGAAATTGGTTCCCTGTTGTTGTTTCTAATCCTCTTATTAATCATCCAAGAAACATTATCACGTTACTTTACTTTGGATAGTGTATGAAGAGATGAATACACCAATAATGATCAAATAAAGGTTGTTCTTTGAATGTTGGTCTATGAAGCTGCCTTTTTCTACTAGGTCAGTGATGGCGAACCTATGACACGCGTGTCAGTGCTGACACGCGTAGCCATTTGGGGTGACACGCACAGGATTTCATGCGATTCATCCTCGGCTCCTGCACGGCCTCCGAGGATGAAAGAATCTGTGCTGGAGGAACGGGGGGGGGGACGTGTGATCTCCCCCGCCCACACTCACTTACTGTATCGCCGCCGCCCCTTTCTCAGCGCAGGGGCTGCTGGTAAGGCGTGCGTGCCGTGCGCACACACGTCATCAGCGCGGCGAGGGAGGACCCGCAGGAGAGGAGCGCGGGAACAGTGATTAGAACAGTGCGCGCCTCTCTCCAGTCAGGCCGGCACAGAGAGTCTACTCCTGTACTGGGACTGTCGGTTACGACCGCACCACAGCAGGGAACAGCGGAGTGCCAATGGGAACTGTGAGCGCCATTAGCAGCCCTCGCGTCACTAGGAATATTCATAGCAGGGGGGGGCTGGAGCAGCATGTTGATGAGGACGTGGAGCTGGAAGCAGCCGACTCCACAGCCCTGGTTCACGGCACCCCAAACAAGTTCAATAATATCAAGGGCAACATACGAAATCGACTGATGAACAAAGAAGTTACTAAGCAGGTATGTTAAATAATTTGTTTTTGGTTTATTAAATACAATTATATATTGCAATTATACATTTTTGTAGTTTAAACTATAAATTGCGCAAAATTATGTTTTTGTCAAAGTGACACACAACGCGAGTTATGCTCGATTTTTTGCCGATTTTTGACACACCACGCCAAAAAGGTTGCCCATCACTGTACTAGGTAGTTGGTGTTTTTAGTTCTATGTTATGTTTTGTAGCCATGAGCAGTTTTCCAAGAGAGCTAATTGCTATCTTGCTACCAAAGACCAGGAATGCAAACTGGGTTTCTAGAAATGCAAGACAGATGTTCTATCACTGTGCTATGATACTCCCAGTGTAGCACTGAAATAGCTTGGGTGGTGATATTTGCATAAGGAATTCTTTCAGGATTGCTCCAGATGCTTGATGAATCTGAACAACATTCAAACAGCACATAGGGATTTCCTGATGATTTGGTAAGCAGTTTCATCTCATGCCTGGTGAATCACTAGAATACAGAAAAAGTCAGAATGCTCAACGAGAGCACACTTGCAAGGCCTTATCCCAGCTGTTAACCTCCTGCTAATCCCCAGTTCACAAAAATTCTGAGACAGATGAAACAAGACAATGGTATTATAAGACATAGAGAGAATGAAGCAAGCTCAGGTATGGGCAGTGGTGAGATTATTTTTTTTACTACTGGTTCTGTGGGCGTGGCTTGGTGGGAGTGGCTTGGTGGGCATGGCAGGGAAAGGATACTATAAAAATCTCCATTCTCACCCCACTCCAGGGGAAGTTTACTGCAAAATCCCCCCTGGTCAGCTGGAACTTGGGAGGCAGAGAATAGATGGGGACGGGGTCAGTCAGAGGTGGTATTTACCAGTTCTCTGAACTACTCAAAAGTTCCGGTACCGGTTCTCCAGAACTGATCAGAACCTGCTGAATACCACCTCTGGGTATGAGCTGATATTTGAACCTACATGGCAGTCATAAAAATGGCCAAGCGTCAGTTGTTCTTCAAGCTTTTTTCATATTTAAGATGACTTGGACCCTTTCAGGAAACTATTAGAAGAACAAAATATCAGCAGCTCCTCTAGATGTGTTTGCAGATTTTCTGCATGCCAGTTGGACAAAGCTAGGTGGACTAAGAGGGGCATTGGTTTGCCTCTAGGTTCACTTCAAGGTGCTGGGTACCAGACTGTCTTGAAACCACCCTAAATGTGACAGCCCATTTAGTCTGGTCACCTAGAGGAGTTTCTTCAAGGTTTTCCCTGCTAGATATAGTTAAAGCAATGTGAACCAGATGGCAGGTCTTTTCTGTAGAAATTCTCACTTTGGGGAACATGCCAAGGTGGTTCAGTGGTATGCAAACTACTTCAGCTGACTGCTAGTTGCAGTTCAGCAGTTCAAATCTCACCAGGCTCAAGGTTGACTCAGCCTTCCATCCTTCCGAGGTGGGTAAAAACCCAGATTTTTGGGGGCAATATGCTGACTCTGTAAACCACTTAGATAGGGCTGTAAAAGCACTGTGAAGTGGTATATAAGTCTAAGTGCTACTGTTATGTTGTCTGAAGGCACATTGATCCTACCCTTCTGATGTTTAGGAAGACTGAAGATCATTCTCTTTCCATAGTCTGGGGATGAATATTTGACTGTTTAATTTTGTATCTTGTGTCAGTGATGCTCTTGGATAATACCTAGAATCTGTATGGTTGGGTCTGCAAAAGAAATAAATAACAACATTTCTGGAGAAACAAGTGTTAACTGAGGGTTCAAGTGTTTAATTTTAAACTGTAGGGAGGATTGTCTTTAATGAGAAAAAGGGGATGCCTAGAAGCCATAATTCAAGCAAGAAAACATGGATGCCATTTGGAAAGCATAGGAAAGCATAAGAAATTTGATTCTGGGACTAGGAATTTGAAATAAACCTTTGATCCAAATTGGTACTAGAAAATGTACTGTAGAAGTATGCATAATCTCATCAATGGTTTAAGAGGATTAGTAAGCAATTCCATCAGTTTGGTTTGAAAATCTAGCCTGCAGTCTTAAACAAAGTATAAAGATCCTAAAACATAGCCTGGGTTATAAACTAGACTGAAAGCATAAGATTGAAAGCTGGCTCCCTAATAGTGTGATCATAAGAAATGCAGGAAGCAGGGAGATCTTGGTTCCATACCAATACTGAACAATTCATAGAGCTAAATAACAATACTAGAGATGCATGGAGTGCAGTATAGCAGTGATCCCCAATCTTTTTGGCACCAGGGATCGATTTCATGGAAGACAATATTTCCATGAACTGGAGTGGGGAAGAGCATACAATCTAGAATCCACATATAGCACTTAGCAATAGCACTTAGACTTCACAGTGCTTTTACAGCCCTCCCTAAGTGGTTTACAGAGTCAGTGTATTGCCCCCAATCTGGATCCTCATTTTACCAACATTTGGAAGGATAGAAGGCTGAGTCAACCTTGAGCTTGTTAGAATCGAACTGCCAAACTTCAGGCAGCTGGCAGTCAGCAGACGTAGCCTGCAGTACTGCATTCTAACCACTGCGCCACCATAGCTCACATGCAGTTTTGCTCGCACACTACTTACCTCCAGCTGTGCAGCTCAGTTCTTAACAGGCCACAGACCTGTACCAGTCAGTGGCCTGAGAACTGCGGAACTCCTGCACTAAAGTAAAAATTCTGGAGCTTTTTTTTTTTTTAAAAAAAAATAGTGATATGTTTGTATATTTACATGCTGAATGTTCTTCCCTAGATTATGGGGTGGTTTTTTTCCAGTCCGCCAAGTATTCAGACTTGAGTAATACTGCACACTTCCCACTTTTCCAAAGAGCACAATAATGCTTAGATTTGGTTTGATTTGATTTGCATGGCAGATTTTAAGTGTATTTATCAAACTGGTTATTGTGATGATTACATGAACACAAAATATTGATAAAGCATCCCCTACAAGATCACAAACCAACAACTCCACATTAAACCTCCAAGTCCCAAGGTTTTTTCACTATGAGACAATAGTATTATTTCTCTCTTAATTTCTACACTTTTGCACAAAAATCAGTTTTGAATTGATGTTCCTAAATATAACTCTGACTTGAATCTATCAGCTGAATGATTCTATAGATACCATGAATAAAAGTGGATGACATTTTTGAAAATATAAGATACAGTACTTCCTTGGTATAGAAAAGGGAAGTGTGGAATGCATTAACAGATCCATCTCCAAAGTATATTGACTTTTACGATCAAGCCACCATCTGACACTTAGTCAAAGCTTTTTGAGGGGGTGATGAAATTATGGGACTGGGAAAAGGATGGGCTGCTGGGGATTCATAGGGGTTCAGGAGAATCTCTAGCTAGGATTCTGTGCAGTTCGGAAAACCCCCAAATCTCACTCCTGGCTGTCCCCTCCTGCCCCTCCCAGGAGTCCCCATGTGGCCCGTTTTGGAGCAGGTAAGTGCAGGGTACGCATGGAGACTTTGGGAGGGTGAAAAATGGACCTATAGGAAGTTTGGGCCCGTTTCTGACCTCCAGAGGGCCTTCGGAACCTGGGGGAGCCCCGGGAAAAAAACTCCCCCTGCTAGGAGGCTGACTAGGCCATGCCCACCATGGCCATGCCCACCCAGCAACCAGGCAGAGAACCCCTTGATAAAAATTTTGATAAAAATCCCCCGGACTGGGATCTCTTCAATACGGACTGGGTTATTTAGAGACATGACAGAAGAATTGAGGGTGGACAGGATAGGCCTTTCTCAAACTGCATTCACCACAGATTAGCTTTGGTGGTGCTTGACAAATGATATGAGCAATAGTTGAGGACTGCAAATACTGCTGAATTTTTCTGTAAAATCACAGTGCTCTTTTGGAGAAACTGGAGTCTTTTGTCTGAAATGATGTCAGAATGGCCTTGAGGAAGGAACGTTTCTGACTTTCATTGAGCTAATGATGAGCCTATTCTCCATGTCTTCAGACTAATTAACACTTTGTGAGTGCCTAGTAACTACCTTGAACTACTTATGATGCCAAGTAAATGGAGCTAAGATTTTTAGATGTTGCAGTATAGG
The DNA here is from genome assembly GCF_051295495.1 of Thamnophis sirtalis. Classification (NCBI taxonomy): domain Eukaryota; kingdom Metazoa; phylum Chordata; class Lepidosauria; order Squamata; family Natricidae; genus Thamnophis; species Thamnophis sirtalis. The sequence goes on along the minus strand of NW_028261386.1, from coordinate 74,407,908 downwards.
AAATTTGGAGGCTTTTCTAGTCTGATAAATCACATTAAGGCTATTTGTGGGGAGAGGGGTCCTTTTTCTTTTGGGGGTCTTCAGGTCAATGTTTTGTGTTCACCCCTAGCAACTGTCTGAACAAGCCCTTGTAGTTTTCTTGGCAAGGTTTTAGGAGTGGTTTGCCGTTGCCTTTCTCAAACTCACCTAACTTGTTTTGGGCCCAGGGCAAGATTTGGGTCTGAAATCATGCTTCTAGCATGATGATTTAACCAGTTCAACAAATTTGTTCTTGTTCCAGTTAGTACAAGGGCAGAAAACTATAACAGTGATGACTGACAGCTCTTGTCAGAACTGGGTACTATAAGAAAGGGGATTTATGGCAACAACCAACAATTATTCAACTTCCAGTACATGCAGTATAGGACAAATAATGGGCTAAAACATCAGGAAAACAAGAAGAAGCGATATTCAGTCATTTGCAGATAACTATTGCTCCATGGCTGGGCTGCCTTTTAAACTATTTTTTTTAAAAAAATAAACTAATTTGCAACTGTTAAATATTCTTTAGTTTTATTTTTATCAAACTAATGTTTTATTTCTTTTATTGTTGATTGAACTTTATCAAACTGTTTGTAACTAGCACTGTTTTTATCATTTTGTTACCTTGCTCTAGCTCCTTTGGAAAGAATATCATCAGAATCATCACTGTCATCAGAATCATCATCCTCATCCTTCCTCTGAACTGAGCAGCAGGGGGGAAAAAGTTAGAGACATTCAGATTCCAACGCAGGATGCATTAGAGATTCCATTATCTTCTGCCAACAAAATGATTGTTTGCCTTATTGACCTCCAACCATCTCCATATAGGAACCTGTGTTTGGACATCTGCCTTCAACAATCTAGTTCAATATCTTGGAAACACTTCAGTGGTTAATCAGATCACGGATCAGATCAATCAGTGGTTAATCAGATCATTTGTATTTGAATAATGGGTAATGTATCCATTTTTACTCCAAGTGAAATGTTGTTGCATCATGTATAACCTAATCTCAAGAAAACTCACTTTACAGCAAAGGAGAAATGCTGAGAAGTTGTAACTACATCTCAAAAACAAAGAGTTAATTTGTGGATGAGATTTCAAACTACAGAAAGCTTCCAAGTTCATAGAAACAGAATGGTAAATACATTATGTAATGAAATAGCAAGTCAAAAGGAGAAAAGTCAGACTGTTTTGCACAAGTTGGTTGTCAGAGAGAAAGAGAGAGAAAAAGAAGGATGCCAACTGAAAACCTGCACTACTTTTTGTGCTAAAGTACACTATTTTTAAAACATCCAGTACATGTCCTTCCATGCATGCACACTTATGTAAGAGAGCCATTAATTTACAAGTGGATGGTGTTTGATATATTATCACTAGAAATAATAACTTCAGAAATGTATCTCTCTGCATAATGCAGATTATAATACATATAAAAATTATGCAATTTGGTAATTATTCATCAGAAGACACAATTAGCAGGCCTTCTTGCTAATTTGTTAGTTTTATGCCTGGGAAGAGAAATGGTAAAATATTTCTTAACGTATTTCTTAGTTTTAGAACCCAGATCTAATACCTGACCTTCTCTATATCATGAGCCCTCTATAATCTAGGTTAAATTCATGGTGGCCATAAAATCCCAAAGATGCCTCTGACTTCACATCCCAGGAAAGTCCATGTAAGTCACTCAATGCCATAATTTGGGGAACTCTGCTGTCAGTCTGGCTACAGCACTAAAAATCTACAGCACTTAAAAGGTAGATAAGTTTCTGAGTAATTCTAATTTCTATTATTAGTATAATAATAGCAGTCCCTACAGTTTATCATCACAAATCAGGTCTAATTTCTGGTTGTCTGTAGAGTAGTAGTACCAGGATCCTTTGAATAACTATAACAAATCCAGTGCCTGCTCTGGAGTTCCAGTGTTCAACCTGAAAACCCAGGAGGCAATTTCTCAGGACCCCAATCTCCACATGCATCTAACCAGGTACATACTGTATCAGGTTAGCTATCTCATCAGGGGTGGGTTTCTCGCCCCGTTCCAACCGGATCGGTTGGAACGAGGCCGGCGGCGTCCTCACGCACGCACGCGGCGTGCGCGTGCACGCACGTGGCGTCCTCACGCACGCACGTGCCGCACGCGTGCATACTAGCGTCTGCGCGATGCTCCAGCTACTCCTGGAGGATCGCGCAGGCGTTCTGCGCATGCGTGGAAAGCGCGAAATTCGAAAAAACCGGGTAAGGAGCGGGCGCGGGTGTGCGGGCGCGCGCAGGCGCGGGGGGGGCTTTGCCGTTCCCGGAAGTTACTTACTTCCGGGTTCGGCGACCAACCGGATCGCAGGGACCGGTGCGAACCGGTCGAAACCCAGCCCTGTATCTCATCCATTATTAAGTCCTGAAAAACTCCTCCTCCCACTTATGACTGCAGGACTGTAACTTTGTTGCTTGTATCCTTACGATTTATATTGATATTGATTGTTTCCTGACTGCTTATTGATGACTATCAATAAGTTTCTTATGTTTCTTGACAAATGTATCTTTTCTTTTTATGTACACTGAGAGCATATACACCGAAGACAAATTCCTTGTGTGTCCAACCACACTTGGCCAATAAAGAATTCTATTCTATTTTATTCTATTCTATTCTATTTCAGGCTGAATTTGGCTACTGAAAATTTGATGATGTGGCAAAACTCCAGGGGAAGAAATGTGGAATCAAGATCATCTTTTCTGAGAGCAATGTGTTTTCTACCATATCTGCCCATCACCACTGTGTTGTTATCACCTATCCTTTCTTCCTTCAACACTTTAACCTTCCCTGATCTTTGCCATCCATTCTTCAGATCAAAGGGAACTCCATCTTTCACAACAGTGATTCAACCACTAATCAGCTGAAAAGTCCAATTCATCAATGCCTTCAAAGATTGTAAAATGTACTCACCATGCTAGTTACTATCAGTCTTATTGTCATGTTCATATTCAGAACAAACCTCAGAAATAAGGGCTCTAACCCATGGAAATCCTTTACAGTTTATGGAATCCTACTTGTTTATGAATAAACAAGATTCATATATTTACATCGTGGATGGGAAAAGTGATAAGAATGGGTAAAAGAGGAATGGAACTTATAAATATGATTTTAATTTTTATAGTGCATTGGGCTAAATAACTTTCAGAAAACTTGGAATGAGTTCTAATTTTGCTTGGAATATAATGACATGTCCTCTAGCTTTTTTGATATTAGGGTAAATTACACATTTGCTATTTGAGTCATTATATCAATACGCTTGAGTCTGATATTAAGTCAAATGAATCAAAAGAGATTACATTAAAATAAGTCAACTTCTATGATTAAGAAATGAACTGATGTATCAAATTCCATATACTAAAGTAATCAGACTACTGAATAGCAGTTTAATGAATCTTGAACTCTGGCCTAACTAAAATGAAGTTAAATGAATAATGATTATGAAATTTATAAGAATATTAAAAAAACTGATGAACCCTATTTCATAGATTTTAGTGACAAAAATTAATGTAGTTTTTTTTTCTTTACACTGTAGATAGCTCAAGACTAATTTATGTCATCCTTATTAGTTTAGTAGACTGTGTATTAATTCCTAGCATATTTTTCATTATGTTCTTAAGCCCTAGATATTGTGCACCGATTTTTTATGGGAATATTAATGTCTTTTATGAGCCCATTTTATTGATTCTGATTTGTAAAGGTTGATAGCCAGCATGAGTCTTCAGAGAGAATTCAGCTTATAAATTGAAATAAATTAATGTACAAATAAAACAAAAATGCACCGTTCGGGCCTCTTTTTTGTTAACTAAAAAAAATCAGGAGGTAATGGCTATGTCCTGCAATAAAATTCGACTTTATGATAGCTTACATTTATTTAGTTGTATTTTCAGCTGTCAACTTCCCTTTAAGCTATGCTGATAAAGTTTCCAATAGTTGATTGCCTAACATAAAATAGTAACTCTGAAGAAAGAATGAGCAGAGGAACAGTGGGGAGCTCGATTAGCAACTGCTTAAACCTGTGGACTAATTTAAAATGAAGGATCAGAACCTATCTAATGTTTTGCTTAGAAGAGAAATAGCTTACTAGTCATGTTTCTTAGCAAATTGTTTTATTTCTTCCTTTCCTTCTAGTTATCTATGGCAAGAAGAGATCTAAGTCTGTACCCAAATTCTATGGGACGTGGTTATCAAGATATGCAGTTTTTGCCCCAAAGGGTAAATGCAGCAATAATACAGAATTTCTAAAAATTGGCATTATTGCCTATAGAAGGGAGCAAAGAGAGTAAAGGACTAGTTGAGAACTGGCCCGATGGCTCAGCAGTTAACGAACTGAGCTTGACAAACTGGGTTCAAGAGCCATGTGCTATGCAACAGGGTGAGCTCCCATTACTTGCCCTAACTCCTAGCCTACCTAGCAGTTCAAAAGCATGGAAACTTAAGTAGGTAAATAGGTGCCACTTCAGTGGGAAGGTAACAGTGCTCCATGACATCATGGTGGCCATATCACTTGAGAAATGTCTTTGGACAGCACTGGCCCCATGGCTTTGGAACAGAGATGAGAACTGATTGGTAATTACTAATGGAGTGAAATCTTGTACCTTTACTTACTTAATCATATTTGGCCAAATAAAGTATTCCATTCTAATTTAGGGTCCACAAATGTCTAAAAAGTTTTTTTATTTACAGGAGGACAGACAAGTTCAACCCGTACAGTCTGTAATATTAAGTAAAAGCCATCAATATATAACAGCCAAGGGCAATTGTTTGACAGGCACCTACTGAAAAATGACTTGGCTTAAAGTTGTAACACCCACATGCCACATTTTAATAATTTTAAACAGAGGTAGGAATTTCCATGCAGTTTTCTCTCGACATTTGCAAAACATTACAGAAACAAAGCCTGTATCAGAATGATAAAATGGCAGACTTTCAAAAATCTGAAGTACTGTTAGGAGTATTATGACAATGGACCTTAAGAATTACACTAGTACATAGGATTATGCAAAAATAACTCTACCTTTCCAAATAAATTGCACCCTTGCCTAATGCTTCATTCTCCATTTACTCCATCTTTAGTAATTCTTAATTATTTGTGGATCATCCTACACATTGTTACACAAAATAAATTACACTGAATTAATATACTTCAGACTATTAAGTGAAAGTCATGTACTTGTTCCCCTCCTCTTCATTGTATGTTCCTTTTGGAAATTAGCAAATCATGGGGATGATTATGCTAGATCTTTCTTTCTAATGTCCTTCATTCAGGAAATTGTTTAGTGGAACATAAATGAAAAGACTGCCTTCCACAGTGGTGGAGGCTGAAATGATGCAGCTCAAGAACTTAAGAAATACTTTCTGTAATCTTGTTCTATAGGATTGTTGACATGTTGTGTTGATCCTATATAAAAGGACATGTCCTAAGCACACTTAAAATGGGTGTATGATCTGGCATATAAAACCTATGTGCTCTGCAGGCAGTGATATACCCACAGTATAATCCTGAGTACGATGCTCCATTCAACTCTTTATGAAAGGTATAGAATGGAATGCAATATTGTATCTTGTCTTAGCAAATGGCTGTACTTGTCTGAATCTGGATACTACATTTGTCAGATCTAGTTAATAATTGGATGGGAAAGCTTCAGGTTGCAAACTACACTAGAAATAATATTTTTTTAAAAAACAGCCAGAAGAAAGCAATGGAAAAAACTTCCATAGAGTTACCAAGAAAATGATGTAGATAGATAGATATAGAGAGATATGATATAGAAATAGAGATGGAGACATAGAGATAGAAATATATAATGAGGATGGTATAATGGCATAGAATTATAGGTGAATAAACTCGTTTGCCTTTCTTGTCACCTTTGAATGTAATCACTTGTATATCCATATCTTTCAATGTCTGTATTAATCTGCAAATTTATTAAAATCTATGCACACAAATACAACTCACATATCACTTCTTATTAAAATTAAAAGAATCAGTTGGTTTGAGGCCGACAGTTATAGAAACTGAATAAATAAATAAAATAAAATAAAAATAGACATTTCTAAACATTTTTCTACAAAAATGATGTGCCTTGAAGGACACCATCCACAATTATTTGTTTGGAAGTAAATGCCAATGTGCTAATGATTTCTTTTTTGGTAGATATGAATGGAATTGCACAATAAATACATTTCCTCAATTTCTGAATTGAGGAAATTTACAGATTATTGAATTTACAGATTATTGAATTATTGAGGAATCAAATGGTAACTTTTTGTTAGAATGAAAGAAAACTAAATTCCAGTACATGAATTTGTATGTAAGAAGCAAAACTGGTGATTTTGTATGGACTTTACAAAAGCCATATTACTCAAAAAGACCTAACTATCATAATACAACTACAGATCAGTAGGTCAGAAAAACTCAGTAAAGAGTATTTGTGGTTTAATGGATTTGAAGCCCGGACTACAAGCAGAGACTCAGAATCTCCAGCCAGGGATTCTCACTGAGAGACATCTGAGCCACTCACTATCTCAGCCCAAACTATTTCTCAAAGTTGTGGGGAAAATGGAAGGAGAGAAATATGTATACCAATTTGGTCTACTGAAAGAAAAGTAGAATATAAATCTACAATATATAAATACATAGATTTTGAATATTCTATTCTGTCCTATTTTATTTTTTTCTGCTAGAATTCTCTTCTTTCTTATAGGTAGAGTTCTAGATAGAGTTGTCATGAGTATAGCATGCAAAATATAGATGTATGCATTACTGTTCACAAACTCTGGTCTGTGAGCAAAGTTGTGAGCAATCATATTCTCACAAAGGTCCCAAACTGTGTGAGCACTTGATTAGACAACTCATAGTCACCTAGAATTGGCATACCAGGTGAATGGGATCTTAGTGTTCTCTGAGCTTGTTTTTTTCCCCTATATCAGGAGTCAGCAACCCACAGCTCTGGAGCAGCATCTGGCTCTTTCATCCCTCTGCTGTAGCTCCCTGTCACTGATTGGTGCCACAATTTTGAAAGGAGCTCCCGGTTGTGGGGGGGAGGGGGAAGTACAGCGCGCCAGGAGGAGACTCTATGGCAAGGCATGAGTTTTCTGGTCAGCTCCACAATTGGTAGGGCTTTCGGTTAGGACAGGTGGAGGAAAAAAGACTCAGTGATCAAGGAGACTCTGTGGTGGGGGAACTGGACTTCTGGTTGGCTCCAGAATTGAATGGGGTTAGGACCTTTGTGGCTCTTTGAGTGTTTAAGACCACTGATCCCTGGCCTATATCATGACTGAATGAGAGATACATTTCCTGGTTCTTTACATAGAATGGCTTGTCTGCAGTCTTGATTCCAATGTGGTTTCTTTCTTGATTACACTAACGATGATATTTCTACAGAATAGTATTACAGAATAACACAGTTGGAAGAGACCTTAGAGATCTTCTAGCCCAACCTCTTACTCAATGAGACCTTACAGCATTTCTGGATGTCCAATCTCTTCTTTCTTGATTATTCTAAAGAGGGTATATCTGCTTTTTTATTCATGTACTTATAAACTCTAACAATGAAGCTAGTGAATGTGGGGATTAACTGTTTCTTATTTTTATTTGTTTGTGATAAAAGGGCAACCATGAAGGAGATATAATCAAGAATGAGGCATACAGGGAGATATTTAACAATAATTCAATTTACCTCCTTATTTTTCTCTTGTGAAGTTTCTGATACTTAACACAACTAATTTTGCTTTCTATTACCCCAATGTAAAATTTGATTTTTTTTTCTCGCATGAGTTTCAATGTCTTCACTACTATGACTAAGGACTTGATTGTGGAGTAAAACATTGTGCCACTTTTAAATGAACTAGTTCCCCTACCCAGCCATGATGAGACTTGTGTACCCTAATGAGTAGCTTATTTAAGACCTTAATAGACATTTTGTTATACAAGCAAGATGGAATATTTGTATGGAATATCCTAGGATGTTTAATTTATGATTCAGATACCATGGGAAACTTTGTGATCAAGATATCAAATGCCACTGAGATCATTTCTGTAATTTGATAGGTTTTCCTTCTTCTTTTCACTTGCTATCCAATTGTTTCAAATAAATAGTAATATGAATCAGTTGAATAAGTCTGTTTCCCCAGAGATGTACAAAGCAAGGAGAGGGTTAAGAAAAGGAGAAAGACACTTATTTAAAAGTTTGATTGACAGTTTTGAAAAAGCATCTTCAGTTTATATCACTATCTTTAGAAGTAACATATAAACCTGCACTTCCGTGTTGTGTTTCAGATCTTTAGAGTATTTAGACTTACAAAAATGGCAAGGAGTTCTTTCTATCAATGACAATCGGACAGTTATTCCAATAGAAGTCTACTTATGTCTGAACATGAGATCATGGCAACCCACTTATCATTCCAGAACATGGATCAAATAACATGTTGCTTGTTTTAAAAGGATTCCATGAAGGTACCAGCATTGATTAATCACAGATCCCTAAAATGCAAACAAAACAAAACAAAATCCCTTGGGTTCTTATATAATTGCAGGAGCATAATATATAGTATCACTATTAATATAATGTGCAACACTAAAAAAATAATACTATTTAAATTGTGTATCATAAATCAGTTAATGTCTATGCTATGAGAGCCAGTTTGGTCGAGTGGTTAAGGCACCAAGCTAGAAAGCAGGAGACTGACAGTTCTAGTCCTGCCTTAGCCATGAAAGCCAACTGGGTGACTTTGAGCCAGTCACTCTCTCTCATTCCAACTCACCTCACTGAGTTGTTGTTGTGGGGAAAATAAGAGGGGGAAGGTGTGTTGGATAGGTTTGCCACTTTGAATTATTTGTAAATAATCAGTTGGGATTAATAAATAAATAAAATATGTGCATATATAGAAATATACATGAGTATACTTACATAATGCACTGCTTGTTTATGATGGAACCCAAAAGGTAGCACTTTTCCAATAGAAAATAAACAAGATTTCTTTCAATTTTTTTTTTATGGCAATATTAACAGATGTGTGAGTCGTGACAAATTTGTATTTGTCCAGACAGAATGAGGACAGTAAAATTGATAGTCCTCGTTCTGAACCAGCTTTGTTTGTACTAAATGCAAATACAAATGGCTTAGTGATCCATGTTATTTGAATGCCTGTGAGGTATTATTGCCACTTGCAAAAGGCTACTTATGTAAATACATGCATACATCCATACTTTAGGAGCAAATATATCAAAGCTCTTGTAACAAGACAAAGTTATGACCACTCTTTAACACCACAAACAAGAGTGTCCTCCGGGTATGGTCAAAAAAGTCAAGACAGCAGTCTGTCTGTCTGTCTGTCTGTCTGTCTGTCTGTCTGTCTGTCTGTCTGTCTGTCATCAACAAGTATTATGTTAATTTTTCATTTACAGTATAATTAAGTCACTTTGTTCCCAACAGGATTTCTCATAAGCTGGGACACAGACAAAGGGAATCCTGTCTATCCAACATATTTCACTGACTCTTCAATGCTGACATATATCAGAGTAAAAAGTGAGAATTGCCTTCCAAGACTTTTACTCATTCAATTGCTAGATGTCAGTTAACTCTAAACCTACGATGGATACATCTCCTTCTTACTGCTATTTCTATCAGATCTACAACTGCATGAGAGGGCTGTTCATATTTTCAGAAGAGCTTTGTCTTCATGAAGGCTCATGCAAAGCATCTCTTTAAAATAGCTAGGTGAACTCCTGTGTCAGGGTTCCAAGTAACACCCCTAACGAAAGAAGACTCAGAGGCTTGAGTTTCCTCAAAGTTCCATTTTATTAGAGATGTCATATTGGCACATCTGGGAAAACCCAAATCTGAAATCTTCCAGGTTTTCCTCACCCAAACGAAAGCTCAAGTCCCTGCCCAGCGCTCATAAGTCCATCACATGGTCCAATCAGGCATCGTCCCAACTGGAGATGCCTTCCAGTCACACCACTCCATGTGCAGGGCAATATGTCCTTGACTTTCTGAGAAAGGAATGTTATTTAGAATATACATCTCCCATACTCCATATAATTCCCCTTCCCATTTTCCCACAGCAGAAAATGTGGCAGGCCGGAAGGCCCATTGTAAAAGATGGCTTCCTGGCATCCTGCTTCTAAGCAGCAGAATAAAACAGCCATGTTGCTACACCAGAGAAAATGTACTTATTCTTTATGTATTTGAAATATTTCTGTGCCACTGTAACTGTAAAGCAACTGATAGCTTAAACAGACATGTGTGTCAGCTCATGTACAGCAGCCATTTACTTTAGTTGAGAGTCATTCAATATTGAACATAGGATTATTTTCCATATTAACAATTAGCAGATCACATTCAAAATGACACTTCTCTGGTTACATTTTGGAGTGGGGTCATACCAAAAAGATTCAGGGCTCCCATGTGGCTTCAAAACCTTCAGTTGCATTCCTCTTAATTAACCAATTTGGTGGTGTTGGACGATTGATGTCTTCCAGAACTTGTGGATCTGAACTCCCATTATGCCTTACCATTGAACAGACTGCTATAGTTGGAAAATTACTGTAAGACTTTCCCAGTTGAGTTTGCCCCAGCACACTCCCAGTCAATTCTTATATCAGATCAAAGCAAACACACATGCCATTAAGTTCAGCTAGCAAAAAAAAATAGTTTGATGTTTATTTATTAAATATCACCAAACATCAAAAACAGTTAACCGGCAAAACAAGGGCAAAACCAGGGAAAGAATAAGACATGAACAATAGAGAAGTCTTTACATTACCTACAGTATATTTGTATTTCAAACAGCATCTTTTTTTTTAATCCACTGGAAACAATAATGTGAATAATTTGCATAGCAAGTTCCAAAGAGAGATGATTTTGTCTACTCCAATCTTAACTCCTTAATGTACATAATAGTAGTAGAATAAAGATGGAAACTAGGACATCAGATGATCCCTCTTCCTCTATTCTACACCATGAAACAGTTGATTAACAGATATATCTAATCTGAAGGGTCCTTGGTGCTCCCTGAGATTGGTTATTTTCTTACAGATGTTTCATTACCCAATGATGCTAGCACTGATGATGTTACCTAGTTTAGGTAATGAAACATCTGCAAGATGATTTACTTATGACTTCTTATAACACTTATGACTGCAGGACTGTAACTTTGTTGCTTGTATCCTTACGATTTATATTGATATTGATTGTTTCCTGATTGCTTATTTGTACCCTATGATTATCATTAAGTGCTGTACGTTATGATTCTTGATGAATGTATTATCTTGATGAATGTATCATACACCAATTCCTCATGTGTCCAATCAAACTTGGCCAATAAAGAATTCTATTCTATTCTATTCTATTCTATTCTATTCTAAAACAATCAAGCTCAGAGAGCACTAAGGACCCACCATTTCAATCTTGAGCTACAAATATTGTCCTTTATTGTATCTAGTGCATCTAATATAGGGACATTAGAATTTCACTAAACCTGTGGAAACAAATCCTGATTGCCCAATTCTAGGTGTAGTTTTCTCTTTAGGTATTATGTGCTTCTCTTTAGTACAGATTTGACTGGAATGAGTAGACATCTTGTTAAATCCCCTAGAAGGATGAGGCAGGAGGCGTCTGAGGTAAGTTAATTACAACCATTTATTAACAGGCATTCGCAAACGAGAACAGTAGTAGACCGGCACCCCCTCCCTGCTTGACAGTTATTTATATGGAGCTGTCAAGCAGGGAGGCCAATAGCCACGCATTTGACAGCCCGCGCTCAGCAGGTCGCACCTGATTGGTTCCGGCGTGCCTGGCTATTGCCGAGCTGTCATTCGTAAGTCCGAGGACTAAACACCTCTCCCCCCCCCAGCAAGGGCGCATGCGACAAAAGTGGTGCATGCGTACTCCTGTAGGTAGGTGGGCGGATGGCGGACATGCCCAAAATGCCTCAGTTGAAGAGGTGGTACTGGAGAGGTAAGACGTCCCCGTAGCAGCTCCTCCCTGGAGGGAGTGGAGCTCCTGGTGATGTCACTGCGGCCTAGACCAGGAGGCGGAATCCTCAGAAAAGGTAGGCCGGGTGGAGGGGACGCAGCTTGGGCTGGTGGGTTTGTTTGAACAGGCCAGTAGGCGGCCAGGGGGTTGGGGAGGCCTGACAATGGAAGGCCTAACTGGGCAGAACCAGGGTGAGCGAGGGCAGATTGAGCAGCGGTAATGGGGTGCTGAGTCCCTGCACCCGGGCAGGGAAGGCCTGACTTGGGGAAGGCCATAGATGGAGTGTCTGGCGGAAACAGCGGCGGATCTGGGGCTGGCTGCAAGGCGTCGGCGGCTGGCCTCTGCATGTCTGATGGATTGGAGGCCTCTGGAGGGTGGCAGCACCTCAGTTGAGCCAGGTGGTGCCGCCACTCGCAGCCATCGGGTAGGTGGACCCTGTAGGAACAGTAGCCGGTTATGTCGGTGATGGTGGCAGGCACCCACCGGGGTCCCCTGAGTGGTTTCTAGCCCACACCAGATCCTCCACCCCCAAAGAATGGGAGGGGTGCCCCAGGTTGCCAGGCTGAATTCCTGAATAGAGGGGGTGTAGTCTATCCAGGGTGGTCCGCAGGTGCCGACCCATCAACAGCTCCGCGGGGCTTTGCCGCATGAGGGGGCAAGTGTTGCAGCAGATTGGGGTTTGTAATCTACTTACAAAAGACCAGGACTTGAGACCACGAAGGTGAGAGAAACAGGTTTTTTTGATGCATCGAGTTCAGCGTGTTCACACACTAAAATCTGAACTCCCTGGGCTTGCCCAAGATCCTACTTTTATGCCGTGTTCCACACTGTGCATTCTCAAGGCGTTTCCATACACGAGACAAGCATGACATTTCAAAAAGGGGAAGTTCACTGTGGAATGTTACAGAGAAGTACATAGGAAAAATACAAAAAAGAGAAGTTCCTTTAATGTCTTAAGCTGTCAGCAGTTTTTACCTCTGTTCTATCTCTCACCCATGTCTGGCTTCCTGTGCCCCTCCTTTACATGGTCTTGCCACACTGTTCAGCTCTATTTTTAATACTTATGAGGAAGTTGGAGAGAAAGTTCACTCCAGCTAAAAGTCAACTTTGGAACTCCAGAGCACTAGAATGAAAAGCCAAGCTAATATGAATTTATAAGGTCCATTCTATTAAGACCACCTAACCTGGCCAGCCACTGGTGGGTTTACCTGTGCACCCCCTCCTGCATCACAAGGAGTGGAGTGCTGAGCCAGCAGGTAAGCATCCACCCTTGCCTGCCAGTTGCCACAGTCCAAGTGGCCCAAAGCCTCCTTGGCCGAGCGGACTGCTGTCTCCACCCGGCCATTACTGGCCGGATGGTAAGGGGCAACTGGCGTGTGGCAGATCCCTTGGGCAGCCAGGAAAGCCTGGAAGACTGTGGAAGAGAATTGCAGACCGTTGTTGGACACTACAATGTCCGGCAACCCATGGGTGATGAACAGGCGCTGTAAGGCCCACACTGTACTCTCCGTGGTGGTGGAGAGCATGAGCACCAACTCCATCCATCGAGAGTAGGCATCCACAGCAACCAGGAATACATGGCCGTGGAAGGGACCCGCAAAATCAAGGTGTAGGTGGGACCAGGGCCCATGAGGCACCTCCCACTCCTGAGAGGAGGTGGAGGGGGTGCGGGGTGGGACACCTGGCAGGGCTCGCATCTCCATACCCAGGCCTCGATATCTTCATCTAGGCAGGGCCACCAGACATAACTCCGGGCCAGAGCTTTCATACGCGCCACCCTGGGGTGGTCTGCATGGAGACACTGGAGGACCTGGGAGCAGAGGTTGGGAGGGATGACCACCCGGTCACCCCACAAAAGGCAACTACAGTGGAGTGACAGCTCCAGCTGATGTGTTTTAAAGGGGCAGCACTCCAGAGAGATGCCCCCTGTAGTCCAGCCCCTCGGAACCCATGCCATGACCTGGGAGAGGACAGGGTCAGCTTTTGAGTGGGCAGTGACATCAGTGGCAGTGAGAGGAAGGTCCAACTCAGTGATGGAGAGGACAGACAGACGGACATGGGACCGGCTGAGGGTCAGCGCAGGGAACGGGGCAGTGGCTGAGGGCATCAGCATGCCCTAGCTGCTTGCCTGGACAGTATCTCACCGTGTAGGAATACGCTGCGAGAAACTCCGTCCAATGGGTCATCCTGGGAGACAGGATGGGCGGGGGTTGGCCTGTCACTGGCCAAAAGCCCAAGGTAAAGTGCCAACCATACAAGTAATCGTGGAACTTTTTAACCCTGGACACCGCAGCCAGAGCCTCCTTGTCGATCTGGCTGTATTTCCTCTCGGCCGAGGAAAGTGTCCAGGAATAAAAAGCTATGGGGGGCTTCTGAGCCATTGGGCAGAACATGGCTCAGGACCTTGCCCAAACTCACAGGGGAGACTTCACAGGCTAATGTCAGAGGCATCTTGTCGCTATACTGCACAAAGACTTCCTCTGATGTCAGCATGGTTTTGACAGCCGCGAATGCATGTGCTTCGCGGCTGCCTATTGCCAGGCCGCAGATTGGTTGAGCAACCGATGCAGCGGCTCGGCTAGTGATGCCTTGTGAGGAAGAAATGGCGCATAGAAGTTTAAAAGGCTGAGGAACGCTTGCAGCTCCGCCTTGGAGGCGGATGCAAGGGCGTTCTCAATGGCAGCCACTTTGGTGGGGTGGATTCCCTGGGTGTCAATCATGAAGCCCAGGAATTCCACCTTAGGCACAGCAAAGGAACATTCGCTGAGCTTTAATTTGAGACTCGCGCCCCTAAAATGGTCGAGAACCTTCCGAAGTACTTCGATGAGCCCTGAGCGGCTGGTTGCAGCGATGAGGATGTCATCGAAGTACGGGACAATGCCAGGGAGCTCATGGAGCAGGCGCTCCATGAGGCTCTGGAAGATCCCCGGGGCAACGGAGACACCGAATTGTAGGCGGCGACAACGGAAAGCCCCGCGGTGGGTGATGATGGTCTGGGCGGCTGCCGCATCGTCATCCACCGGGAGCTGCTGGTAGGCCTGCGCCATATCCAGTTGGCAAAGGTGCAGCCTCGCCCCAAGGAATGGAGCAGGTACTGCACCACAGGGACTGGATAGGGGTTTGCCTGGAGGCCAAGGTTGACGGTTGACTTATAGTCGGCGCATATCCTGATGGACCTGTCGGCCTTCACAGGGACCACTATTGGGGTCTCCCAGCATGAGTGGTTGATGGGCTCCAGGATCCCCTGCGCCAACAACTTATCCAGTTCGGCATCAACCTTAGGCCTCAAGGCAAAAGGCACCCTGCGGGCCTTCAGCCTGATGGGGGCAACCTGGGGGTCTAGGTTGAGGGAAATAGGGGTCCCCTTATACCTCCCCAGCTCACCATTAAAGACATCGGTGTAGTCCACTAGTCCTCCACAAAATGCACCCCGGAGAGGGATAAGCCCAATGTGGTAAACCAGTCCAGGCCCAAGAGAGCCGGCAGAGGCTTCTGCACCACCAAGATCTGTAGGACACACCATAGGCCGGTAGAGACGGGTCGGATTGAGCTGGAGGTGGCAGGGTGGCCCGGCACACTTGCACCAGGTGCCCTTTCTTGCCGCAACGGTGGCATATCGAAGCTTTGAATGCGCAAGACGCCCGGGCATGATTGTCGCTGCAGCCGAGGCAGGCGGCAGCCGCCGCAGTGGCTCGGGGTTGAGGAGGCTGTTGCCCCCAGGGAATGGCTCAGAGATCGGGTACGGCAAGGGGGCCAGCTCGTCGATCAGGCAGATTGATTGTGGAGAAAGCAGAGGAGGTAGGGAGGTTGATGCAGGCAACGGAGGCAGGTAGCTGGCCATTTCCACAGTTGACAGCTCTGAGAGTTCCGCAGCTCTCGCCTCGTTGACCGCCTGTGGCAAGGTGATGTCTGCCCTGGAGAGGAGGCGCCACTTGAGGCAGATGTCCTTCACCCCGCAGACAAATTGCTCTACCAAGTTGTCCTCCAGATTAGGAAATTCACACTGGATGGCGGCAACCCAGAGCGACTGGAGGAACTGGCTGATAGATTCAGATTCTTTTTGGACACACTGGTGGAAGGCATACCGGCGTGTGATCTTAGAGAGAGTTAGGGCATAGTAGTTTTTAAGCCTCTCCATGAGCTCGTCCCAGCTAAGCTAAAAAACAGGTCTTGGGACTGCAAAGGAGCGGGCCATCCCGAACATCTTGGGGCCGCAAGCATTGAGGAAGAAGCTGCACTTCTGAGCCTGTGAATACCTTTGCCGGTTATTAGTTATAAGGAAGCATTCAAAACGCTCCAGGAAGTCGGCTCACGATTCGCCGGCAGTCCCGAATGGAGCGAAGGGAGGCAGTGCGGAGTGCCTAACAGACTATGTTTGTTTGCCTCTGTAGGTTGTAGCTCAGAGCCTGTAGATCCCACCAACTCGTCGCCAGTGTTAAATCCCCTAGAAGGATGAGGCAGGAGGCGTCTGAGGTAAGTTAATTACAACCGTTTATTAACAGGCATTTGCAAACAAGAACAGTAGTAGACCGGCACCTCCTCCCTGCTTGACAGCTATTTATACGGAGCTGTCAAGCAGGGAGGCCAATAGCTGCGCTGGCTGTTGCCGAGCTGTCATCATAGGTCCGAGGACTAAACACATCTCACCCTACAAACCAAAACGTGTAGACCTCCCATCCTTCTTCCAAACAACTTAGACCAACATGGATGCTACTGTTTATTCCTGATCAGTCAACTGAGGCATATTGACCCTGCCTAAGTGCTATGTCTCTGTGAACAAAGCAACATTCATAGAGGATTTATGGAGATCTGCATCCTCTTCCCCTCACATTTTGGGTTATTATTTGGGTATTTGAAGAGGGACATAATCCTGCCCTTTTTTGCTATTCAGTCTAAGGTAAGAAGGAACAATCCTGGGCTTTTGTAAAAAGCATAAAATCTCCAATATGCTGAGAACAAAAATGCCACAAATAATAAAAGCCTCTAAATTATTTTTTAGCAAAATCAGGGGTGAGGACAACAAAAGCATTTTGGTATCATTTTTATGAGAACAGTGAACACCATTCCGTTGGGATTGGATCAATGCTTTCTGTGGTGCCTGAAGCAAAATATTAGAGATATATTAAACCCTTTAAATGGCTTTTGATATTGCTGAACCCTTTTTTTGTTTTCTCTGATCTCTTTAAGGCATGAATATCTATTTCTTAAAACTTATAAAAATTAATCATTTTAAAACAAAAGTCCTACAGCTCTAACTAGCAATTGCACATTACAGATATATTCTTTGAGGATATTATAATTATAATTTCTTTCCACTATTCCTATACAGAAATAACAGAGTTTGCCTCCTATTAAACTTAATCCTATTGTAAGCAGAGTTCCTCCTGTGTACACAGCCATAACACAATCTACGGGAAACTGACATCACCTCACAGTAAAAAGAGAAAACAAAAGATGGACCTGGAGTACTTGCATTTTAGATTTGTGATGCATCCAGGATAATTTCCTCAGAGAGCACCAGATGTTCTGCATAACAGAGTCCTTGTACTGGTCTCTCACCAATATATTTAAATTTTTATCAAGCACTCTTAGTCTCTCATTCATCTAAATGTTTTATTTTTCTGTGGCAAAGAGAGAGAGAACTTGGTAGAAATTCATAAATGTATGCATGGTATGAAGAAATGTAGCTAATGTATTCATTCTTGTTTCCAGATTCTTCCAGCATTTCATGACAATCATTGTAGGTACAAATTATCCAAGAATTAATAAAGTTATGCCCAGCCTATCATGTTTTTATTCCAGCAGTGCCTGTGAGTGTGAACAGTTGTCAGTTAAATATATGGACAGAACCACTCTCTTTTCAGAGTATTCATTGATTGGCCAACATTGGGCTAAATTTCAAGCCATTGCCAGTAGTATACCTTATCCATATATAAACTGAGTATAAATTCAGCTTGATCAAATGTACGTCTGTTTTCTGCTCTTGATGGCATATTTCAAAGAGGATTAACTCAGCAGAACTCATTCAAGTCATAGTTGTTGCTGTTATTGGTAATGTTATCTATTCAGTCAGGTCCACAACAATGATTCTATGGGCCAGGTCTCTGCACATCTTCCAATCTTGCACTACTTCTTTGAGAGTTTCTATGCTTTGGCTGCTGTCAGCTTTGATGGTGTTTTACCATCATGTTCTTTGATGTCCTGGTTTCCTTTCATTGCTAACTCTTCCAAACATAATTGCTTTCTCCAGTGAATTCAAGTCATAGCTACACTTTTGATATCCCAACTTTTTTCCTCCCTCAGCTTGTTCCATAGGGAAGTTCCCCAAAAGGAAGTTGAGAGAAGTAGCCCCTTGAAGCATATATATTGTTGCAATTAACTTCAGTGGTTTAGTTGCCAAATGTCTTGAAGAAAATTAGCTTTTACCTTGACAGATGGAATTGGAGCACTTGTTGCTATTTGTAATGGCTGTCTCCGGGAATTCCAGATATATTGGGGGGGAAAATGTCCTAATGCCTCCCTAGAAAAATATGCTCAGCTACAATCAGATGTCATTTAACATTCTAAATGAGAAATAGACTTGGGTCAATATGAATGAAATGTAATGCTCAGATGGGCTGACATTACAAAAGACATTAGAATGTCTGGAAACAGCAAATGTGAATACAGTACTGTTATAAAGCATATGGTTCAAGTTAATTTTCAATAATGGTTTGAATTCTCCATGTAGCTGTTTATGATGATATGTTGGCGGTAAGACAAAAGGAGAAATAATGTTTGTTTTCCTTTAGCAGTCCACCAGCTGAGGCTAAGCCACCTCCATTGAACTAAAAATAGGTTTTCGTGTATATCAAAAAATACCTTTCAGGGAGCAGTTTGTAATTATATGATATTTCATCTATTTGAATGTTGCAGATTTGGTAGCAAAAATAGTCAAGATGAAATAGATTAAGCAATTGTTTTACATTATCAGAGCCTTTATTATTTATTGTTTATGCTAATAACACAAATCTATTCATAAAAGGCAAATAGTATCTGACATACTCTGCTGGATAGATGAACAGACAAATGGGCAAACAGATGGCTTCTTTCCAATATACCACAAATTTTTGATGAGTAGAGCAGTCTTCCCCAAGCTGGTTTTCTTCAACTAAAATAACAATCAGGCATTCTGTTTGGGAACATGATTTTTTAAAATATTCCTAGAGACCATGAGGCCAGTCATACAGGAACATTGTTAGGTAGAGCTATGACAAGACAAACTGATAAGGAAGGAAAGTGTCTCTCTCCTACACATGGCACGACAAAACCGCACTCGTCAAAATAGCGGTGATTAAACCGCATCGCTAAAGCCGCGACGTCATCACCGCCGCGACAACAGCGCGGCGACAGAAGGGCTCTTTAAAGCCGATTTAAATTAAGGTAAGTGTCGGCTGGGCTGACAGCGGCAGCGGGCACGGGGCAAAGCGGGCTGCCCAGCAGCAGCAGCCCGCGGGAAGGGTCCAGCTCAGCCGCGGGGGGCAGCAGGAAGCCCGCGGGGGGCCCGAGCGGGGCCGGCAGCAGCAGGAGAGAGCCTCAGCCGCCGCCGCTGCCACGTCCAAGGAGACGGCGGAGGAGGAGGACGCGGCAGCAGCGGCGGCTGAGGCTCTCCCGGGGCAGGCGAAGTGGGCTTGCCTGGCGGCGGCGGCCACCCATCCAAGGAGATGTTGTTGAGGAAGAAGAGGGCGGCCTGCCTCCGCCATGCGTCGCCGCCCCGCTTGCGAGCCCCTAGGTTTAGGGTTAGGTTTAGGGTTAGGTTTAGGGTTAGGTTCAGGGTTAGGTTTAGGGTTAGGTTTAGGGTTAGGGTTAGGTTCAGGGTTAGGTTTAGGGTTAGGTTTAGGGTTAGGTTTAGGGTTAGGTTTAGGGTTAGGTTTAGGGTTAGGGTTAGGTTTAGGGTGAGGGTTAGGGTTAGGGTGCTTCGGTAGGCGCGGATTTGCCCTCCGCGGTTATGTCATCGCGGTAGGGTCATTTTTTTCTTAGCGCTTTGGATGGCGCGGATTTGCCTCCGCACTTATGTCGGCGTGGATAAGGGCTTCGCGGTTTTGTGGTGGAACCCTCCTACATACAGTAAGTGGCTGTTACAGTCCTGATACTGTATGTTATAAATGACTCCTGTTTTTTTTTAATTGGGTTACTAGGTCTTTTGTTTTGCTGAATATGTTTTGGAGGGCTTAGTTCTGCATGCCACAATAATATGGTATGGTTGTAGTCATCTGTTGGTTGTTTCTGAGATGCTTCTGATGTATGGTAATGTTATCCTTTTCATAAGTTGTGTTACTTGAGTGGGAGTTGCTTTGAGTGGTCAAGAATTTTTGGATTTCTTGCTTTGCCTTGTTCAATCATGACCAATATGTCAGCATTATCAATTCATTGAAAAAAGACTCTCTTTTACCTTAGAGTGACATTACAACAGATGAATGCACAACATTATCACATTCATTAGTTAGTGTATATGTGAAATTAAAACAAAGTTCACAAACTAGGAGTAAGGGTTCATATATATTTTCAGATATCTCTATCTCTCTATCTCTATCAGTGACGTGTGGAGCTTCATGGCCGGTGAGGGAAGCGCGAAAGCCCCACTGAAGCCCCGGCGCCACATCCGCCATAGTGCGGGACCGGGACCCGATCTATGGCAGACAGCGCCGGGACTTTAAAGTGCTGCCACTTTAAAGGCGGGCGGGCGGGCGGGCTCAGCAGCGCCGCTGCACCGGCAGAGCCAGCCTGAGGGACAAGGGGCAGCCGAGCCTCAGCCACCCGAGCAGCCTCGCTTCGCCGCCCGCCCGTTCCCTCCAGTCCTCCCTCGCCCTCTCCGCCTGCCGGGATGGAACTGGAAGCCTCGCTGGAGCAGTCAGTGCCTGGGGGCATGGCTTTCAAGTGGCGGCAGGGCCCCGGCGGCAGGACTTTAAAGTCCCAGTGCTGTCTGCCATAGAGCGGGTCTCAGTCCCGCTCTATGGTGGATGGTGCCGGGATTTTAAAGCCCTGCCGCCAGGGCCCTGCTGCCATGGAGGCTCGGCCACCCCTTGTCCCTTAGGCTGGCTCTGCCGGTGCAGTGGCACTGCTGAGCCCGCCCGTCCATCGCATCCGGTCCTCCCTCACCCTCTCCGCCCGCTGGATGGAGCACATCAAGCATGTCCCACTGAATGACCGGCCCGGAAGGCATGCCGGCACTTTAAAGTGCATGCTGCCTTGGCCCGCCATAGAGCGAAACATGTCCTGGTTTGTGGCCGGGAGGCATGCTGGCACTTTAAAATGCATGCCACCACCCCGGCCATTCAGCGGGGCACTTTAAAGTGCCAGCATGCCTCCCGGCCACAAACCAGGACATGTTTCGCTCTATGGCGGGCCGAGGCAGCATGGCTTTAAAAAATAAAAATAAATGTGCCAGCCCGCGCGCCAGCAGAGGTGGGTAAAAGCACACAAACACACACACACCACACACACACACAATAAAAACAATTACTTACATTACAAATAATTTTGAATTCCTCCCTCCTGCCCCCGCCCTCTGACCCACATACCTTCCAGCTGCATCAAAAATGCAAGATTTGGTCTAGCCAGGCCAGGGCCAGGCAGGCTAGGATAGTTGCTGCTAGAGTCATCACGTGAATGACTCTGCTTAACTGTTTAAAAAAAAGCCTCTAAACAAAGTGCCCTCTGCAGGAGGAGGCGAGAGAATCACGTGCCTCCTTTGCATAATGAATTTTCTGCCTTTTAACCCTTGGCAATGGTTAAAAGGCGAAACATTCCTTATGCAAAGGAGGCCCATAGTTCTCTCACCTCCCCCTACAGTTAGCATTAAGCAGACTCAGAGTTACTGTGATTTGGAGTCTGGCAGCAACTACCTTGGCCTTTTTAATTATTTTAAAAATTCCGTGACCCGTCAAAACCGCGTTCCACAAAAGCGCGGTCGACAAAATCGCGTATGTGACGTCATCACAACGCGACGAAAAAGATCGAAAAATTGAAATAAAAATTAAATTACAGCAAGCCGATTCACATAAAGGTAAGGGTTAGGTTAAGGGTTAGGGTTAGGGTTAGGTTAAGGGTTAGGGTTAGGGTTAGCTTTAGAGCATTAGTGTTACGTTTAGCATTAGATTAAGGGTTAGCGTTAGGTTTTTCGTTAGGTTAAGGGTTAGGTTTAGGGTTAGGTTAAGGGTTAGGTTTAGGGTTAGGTTTAGGGTTAGGTTTAGGGTTAGGTTTGGGGGGGTTAGGGTAAGGTTTTCGCTTTATTTTTACATTTTTCGATCTTTTTCATCGCGCTGTGATGACGTCACATACGCGCTTTCATCGACCGTGATTTTGTCGTCCGCGGTTTTGTGGTGGAACCAAAAATTCTTTTCTTTTCCTCATGAGACTGGTGAGGCCCCGCCTCCCCTGCCTCCCCTGACTGCACGTCCCTGATCTCTATCTATCTATCTCTAAATATAAATCGAGAGAGGGGGGGAGGGAGGGAGGGAGGGAGAGGGAGATGATATAGATAGATATAGATATATCTGTCATCCTAGCTATGTTATCATTTATTTGGAAGTCAAGTGCCGCTCAGGCCTGAGGATTGGGTGACAATGTTTTGGAGGTGTGCTTGGGTACATAAGTTATTTTTTTAACATTTTAATGAAAATGTTAAACTTGTCTTCAGCCTATAACAGACTTAATGTCTCTGTGATTCTCCATTTCCCACTGAACCACCAACTCTTGGTTGCTCCCCAATTCAATATTGTTTACTAAGTGGTGTGCCATCCAATTTCAGAAGTGCAATAGAGAGTCAATGGGAGCACCCCCCCCTTTTAAAAAATATTATCCAAGACCTATCTTTCTTACCTGCAAGATGTACTATATACAAACATCAAATTGCATGCATTGTCAGTCTCTTCTGTGACTGAAGAACTCATGCATATAATAATGTAAATAGATAGAAGACACTGGATTGGTTGTCTGTTAGCTTTGGTTGGTTGGCTTTCTCTGTTCCCTTTAAAGGAAGCAATTGTGTGTGAGAGAAACAAATTTCTGTGCTTATATTAACCAGCTGGGAGTGGTTTACAGTATATATTAAAGGAGATACCACTCACAGAGACAAAAGTGTATCAGCAACTAGAAATACAATTAATTAACCAATAACCTATTGAAAAGTATCCAAGTATTGAACAGCCATGTTCTATAGTGCCAACAATTGTCTGGGAGAGATTTTCACATATGTATTATCTCTGAATTATCTTGATCACAAAATGTCACCTTTCACTATGCTGACAAATTATTGCCTAATTAACTTTGAATGAGAAAAAAAATATACAAGGAATATGAAGGTGTTGCTGAAAATGCTATAAAATAGATTGGCCAATATTTTGGCAGCCATACATTTTACAAAACTTAAATGAGAAGTATGACTATGCTATTAATAATTAAAATTAAATTAAAAAGTTGGGGAAGTGACATCCCAGAGAATATTTTAGCCTATGAATGATTAATCTATTTGATCCATAACACAGTCTGAATAGAGTGAATACAGATATATTCACAGGAAAGAAATAGCATGAAATGCAAAATCTTAGCTGAGATACATTTCACATGTGGCATCAGGATAACAACAGGTAAAAATCACTATATGAGTTGTTATTCAGAATAGAAGCCTTGCAGTATGGTTTGACATGCCTCAGCAATACATAATTTATCTCACTCCTTTTTGAATCTTCTTCTAGAGTAAGATCCAAGGATTGGGGTAGGCTGTTGGCCCTGAACTTAAAGGATTTATTGTTCTATAAAAGGGAGCAGTAGGGGAAAAAAAGCTAGAAAGACATTCTTTAAAACAGTGGTACTTTGGTTAATTGGTTTCAGGAGGTGTGATGAGTACTAAAAACAATGAGTACCACAGAGATTTTTCCCATAAGGAATAATGTAGTGAGTCACAAGGCAGCCAGCATCAACAAGTTCTAGCTTATGTGTTGAGTACCAAACAAATGATGAGTACTAGAGCAAAATGTTCATGTCAAAAGGCACTGAGTACCAAATTCAATGAGCTTCAAAGCAGTCGAGTACCAAAGTATTACTCTGTTCTAAAATGCATGCCCACCCATACACATTTGTCTGAAATGGCATAAGGTCAGCTCGAGCAGCGGGTTGGAGTAGATACCCACCATGGTCTTGTCCAACTCTGTTATTCTAAATACTTCTAAATGCACCACCAATTTCTCAGACGTTATCTCCAGTGAAGGAGGCTTCTATTATTCTTTCTCATTCTCATCTAATGCATCTGATATCATTTGTGCTATGTTATTAAATGTAGTGCAATATAATATTGCTGCTGCTGCTACTACTACTAATCCCATCCCCACTCCACTACCTCTGTATCTTATACCCTTCCACTTCTTCATTTTGGCAAAGATTCCAATAAGGTTAAAATCCAATAGGATTCCTGATATCTTTCCTTGGGACTTACAGAATTGCTGGGAATCAACTGGCACATCAAAATAATTTATTACTATGACTTGTGGCACAGTCAGTCAGAAGCTTGGACTAGATTTGGCACTTTTAGCCACCTATCGAGTCCTTCCTAGGCAGAGGTTGATGTTTTATGGTGTTAGAGGTATCATCACAGAATGTAAGCTATTCCAAGTAAAGCTGTCTTTTGCAATGTAGTTTATTTTGCAACCCCCAATAATTACATTCCCTGTTACAAGAAAAATCCCCCTAAATAAGCCATGGTGACTCCGTGGTTAGAATGCAGTACTGCAGGCTACTTCTGCTGACTGCTGGCTGCTGGCTGCCTACAATTTGGCAGTTCAAATCTCATCAGGCTCAAGCCTTCACTCAGACTTCCATCCTTCTGAGGTGGGTAAAATGAGGACCCAGATTGTTGGGGGCTGACTCTGTAAACTGCTTAGAGAGGGCTATAAAGCTGTAAAGCAGTATATGTCTAAGTGCTATTGCTCTTGCTAAATAGTAAGAAAAAATCCCCCATACAATACCCCTCTCTTTCTTTCTTTTTAAGCCACTTATTGCCAGCTGCCAGAATTGCTTATTGCGGAAGAAACCTTGTCTCCATTCATAAGATACATGAGAATTTAACATCTATGCCCAAAGTTCTTACATCCAAGGAGGAGAGCAACAAAGGCCATATGCCCCACAGGGAAATCCCTACTGATAAGGGAGATAACAAGCAAGATATTTCTTCGAGTCCCTCTAGTCCCAAAATCATACATCCCACTCACATTGCCTTCATAAACCACTACAGAGGGCTCAAAATCCTATAAAAATATTGCCAATCCAGTCAGTTGCTAGCTGACCCAAAATGAACTCTGTTATTGTTTTTGGAATAAAGAGTGATACCTCTTCTCCAGCAGCTTTCCTCGCATCCTGATTGCTTGGACTCTTTTCCCAGCTCAGAAGAAAAGGGAGTAGGGAAAATTCCCAACAGCAATTGGCTGATGGTGAATTTGTCAATACCGCTGTTGTTCAAGTGGTGCTCCAGTTTCTTGGGACCTGTGATTATTGGCATTACCTCTGATTTCTTTTGCGACAATTGTTATATTTCCATTTGCAGATCTTTGTATTCTGTTATCTTCTCCAGCTTCTTCTCTTCTTTTCTGCTGTCTCCAGGTACTGTCACATCACCATTGCTAAGTCCTCGACTTGCGACTGGTCCTAAATCCTTGACTTACGACAGGCCGCAAGTCCTTGACTTATGATTGACATCCGGCAACAGCCTAGCCATGCCTGATTGGCTAAGACATGGCTGGCTGAGCACGGGCTGCCAGAGGCACTCCTATTGGTCGCCCTGCTTGACAGCTCCCGTATAAATAGCTGTCAAGCAGGGCGAGGTACTGAACTCTCTCTGTATATAGTTAACTGTTGCTGTTACTCAATAAATAGATGTTCGCTTACCTCAGCTGTCTCACGCCTCATCTGTTCCTTCGAATTTCAACACTGGCAAGGAGGATGGGATGCTGACAGTCCCTGCCTGAACAGCCACTAAAGACAAGGAAGCGAAATTATTATTTTTTTCTCTTAAAGAGAACAACTATTTTTACCTCACGCCTCAACAGCCATGGCTTCGGTTCCGCCATTTGCTCCGTTCCGAACTGCCGGGGAGTCTTGGGCCGGGTTCCTTTTGAATGCTTTCTGATTGCTAACAATAACCACAACCTGCCCTTGGACTGCAAGTGCAGCTTCTTTTTGAGCTCGTGCAGTCCCAAAATGTTTAATGCGGCTAGGACTCTCGCTTCGCCTTTGGCCATATACGAACTCAGCTGGGACATACTAATAACTAAGCTAAAAAACCACTATGCTCCAACACCATCAAGGATCACCCATTGCTATGCATTCCGACAGTGCGTTCAGAAGGATTCTGAGACTGTGAGCAAGTTCTTACAGTCTCTCCGGATGGCGGAGATCCAGTGCGAGCTCGTCGACCTCGACAACACTCTCGTGGAGCAATTTGTCTGTGGAGTTCGAGATCTCTGCCTGAAACTGAGGCTGTTGGTTAGGGCAGAGATCACGTTGCAGCAGGCGGTGGAGGAAGCTAGAGCTGCTGAACTGTCAGAGCAGTCCACGGCTGAGATGCACCGCATGCAGCTGCCACCTCTGCCACCCCACAGAACCTGCCTCATCGATGAGCTCATGCCCCTCGATGAGTTGGAAGAGGACCAGGTGGACTGCTTGAGAGCTGTACCCAGATGCTTACTGCAGCAGCTGGCCAGCCATTCCGCCATTGCTGCCTGCTTGGGTTGCAGAGGCAACCACACTCGCTCTGCATGTCCCTTTAAAGCTGCCATTTGCCACAGATGCACCAAGAAGGGGCATAGAGCTCAAGTCTGTCATGCTATGTTGCTGCTCACCCTGCAACCGGATGCAGAGCCACAGCTCTAGAGTCAGCCGGCACAGCCACACCTCCAGCAGCCCCAGTCAAGGCCGATGGTTCTATAAGGATCTGCACCAACTATATGTCGACCATCAACCTCGGCCTCCAGGCAAACTCCTATCCAGTCCCTGTGGTGCAGCACCTGCTCCATTCCTTGGGGCAGGGCTGCACATTTACCAAACTGGATGTGGCGCAGGCCTACCAGCAGCTCCTGGTGGATGATGAGGCCATGGCGGCCCAGACCATCATCACCCACTGCTGGGCTTTCCGTTGCCGCCACCTTCAATTTGGCATTTCTATTGCCATGGGGATCTTCCAGAGCCTCATGGAGCGATTCCTCCATAGGCTCCCAGGCACGGTTCCCTACTTTGATGACGTTCTGATTGCTGCCCATAGCTGCTCAGGTCTCATCAAAGTATTGCGGAAGGTCCTCGAGCATTTCGGGGTTTGAAATTAAAGCACAGCAAGTATTCAGTTGCTGTGCCAATGGTGGAGTTTCTGGGCTTCTTGATTGATGCCCAGGGGATCCACCCTACCCCCTCCAAGGTTGCTGCCATCAGGAATGCCCCAACACCCGCTTCTAAGGTGGAGCTATAGGCATTCCTGGGCCTTTTAAACTTCTATGTGCCATTCCTACCTCATAAGGCATCACTAGCCAAGCCACTGCATCGATTGCTCGACCAATCCGCGGCCTGGTGCTGTGCAGCTGCGAAGCTCATGTGTTCATGGCTATCAAAGCTATGCTTACGTCAATGGCTGTCTTAGTGCAATATATTGACAAGCTGCTGCAGATGCCGGCATGTGACACCTCCCCTGTTGGTCTGGGGGAAGTTCTGAGCCAGGTTCTCCCCAATGGCTCTGAGGCCCCCATAGCTTTTTATTCCCAGACACTCTCTCTGGCTGAGAGGAACTACAGCCAGATCGATAAGGAGGCTCTGGCTGCTGTGTCCGGGATTAAAAAGTTCCATGACTACTTATATGGATGGCATTTCACACTCTCCATGACCAAGGAGAGGCTTGTGCCTCTCCTTGGCCTTCTGGCCGGTGACCATCCTACCCTTCCCATTTGCTCTCCTCAGATGACCCGTTGGATGGAGTTCCTGTCAGCATGTTCTTATATGCTGCAGTACCGTCTGGGCAAGCAGCTAGGGCATGCTGATGCCCTCAGCCACTGCCCCCTCCCCATTGCTGACCTATAGCTGGTGCAATCCTTGTTGGTGCTTTCCATCACCTCCCTCCCACCGAATGCCTCGGATGTGGCGGCCCACACCATGGCCGACCTGGTCCTTTCCCAAGTCTTCTTGTGGGTCTTGAGGGGCTGGCCTATGGGCAAGGTCTCCGAGGAGTTCCACCCCTTTAAACCCCCCCCCCAGTTTCTCTATTTTATAATCCCACCATTTGTCCCTTCGAAGAAATGCGATGTCTTTTCAATCACTTTGAAGAAGGAAGTTAGAAAAACAGTGTTAAAGAGCATCTCAGTCTTCTGCTAATTTTAGCTGTGTAGACTAGTTTGCAAATTCCACACAGAGATGGAATTTAAGAGAGGATCGGATGCATCTCCTAATTTTTTAACCTCCTAGGCCAATATTTTCTTTACATATTTTGAAAACCCATTGAGAAATCGCAGGTTATAAAAGCAAAGGGACAGAATTAACTAAGGCATGACTGATACGTTGGTTTCGGCTTTTCTCACTTTATAATGCTGACCTTTTTCTCACCTTTCAATTGGAGGCAGAAGGCAGCAACTTTATATGAAGCAAGCATTCATTAAGGGATTTGTTCTGGGGTTACCAAAGGCTAAGGAGATAAATGCAGCTTTTTGACTTTTTCCTCCGTTATAGATTATCCTGATATTTTATAATGTCTCCAAAGGGCACAGAACAATAATACGTGTGGCATAGATACTATGGTCTGTGTCAGTATGTCATCCTAATCTGTTTTTAAAGAAAAGATGATCTATGACAGTGGGAAAGAAACTCTGGAAAAAAATATTGCACTTTATACTATCCAAAGAAATTACCACCATTTTCTATGATTGCTTATAATAAAGCAGGGCTGAAAAAGTCTGTCAAGAGGTTAGATAAATCTTTTGCTTCCTCTGTTGAATTTTGGGGAAATATTAATAACAGGAACAGAATATGGTGACTATGTTTTCCAGCACAATTTTTTTTCTTATGTGACCTCTTCAACTGCAAACTATTCTATAGAAGGACAACATGAAAACATCTTTACTCTGATTCATCTTATTTGGCATTAGGCTGATGCCTAAAAGGCAATCAGATTTAGTTATATGACAATCTCCCAAGCCAAAGATGAGTGACAAGAACAAGATTTCCTGATCTTATTTTAGTGCCAAGCAAATAAATAAGGCAAGAAAGTGGGGTGTCACAACAGAGCAACAAGACAAAATTAGTGTAGCCAGTACAGAAACTGAAACTTAGCTGTTTTAATTCATTGACAAGATAGCAAGAGAATACTATACTAGAAAAAGTGAACAGGTGTTCAATAACTTTCAGCTTCTTGAACAAGAATATAACATAAAAAATACCCAAGTACTCAGCATTGCTTCCAATTATGAGGGTAAAAATGTACCCATAACATGCACTATCATCCTTTGAACTGATGTAACTTAGTTGGTAGCTAAGAGGTCTTCAGTGAAATCTAAAAACTCTAGTTTTGAATAACAAAAGAAAGAAAGTGCTAAGAATGAAGGGATGTTTAAGGATGTCCAAAAATGCAGGAGGCAGACCCATAATGGTCAGTACTAAAGGCTGAGATGCCTATATACCTGTACACCAATACTCAGAGTAGTGGGAAACAAACAAGGAGAAATTGAAGTCCTAGTACTGTGATGGCAAACCTATGGAAACCTATGACAGAGTTCTCTCTGTCGGCACACGAGCCATCACACCAGCTCAGCTCCACTGTGCATATGTGTGCCCCTCCTGCCAGCCAGCTGATTTTCAGGTCTCTGCCACACATACAGAAGTGTGCACATGCATGGGGGTGGGGGGGTCACATGCACATGTGCAGGAGGTGGGGGGAGGTGGCGCTCCCTTGCACCCCATTTTTGGTCCCAGGAGGCTTTAGGAAAGCCTGCTAGGCCCAAAATGGGGTGTGGGGGGTTGTTCATGTATGTGAAAGGGGTGGAACATGTGGGGGAGATATTGCACACATGCAGACACTTTCAGAATGTAAGGACAAAAAGGTTAGCCATCACTGTCCTAGTATGAGCAGGGAGAACCAGGAGATATAATTTTGTTGATATTAATGAAAAGAGGTGTGGTGGAACTCATGATTGGAGTATAGTACTGGAACAATAGAATTAGTTGAAAAGAGACAGATCCAACAAAACAAAGATAGGTCAATCTATAAATTAAAAAAATTAACTACGCTGGTATGGAAATTCATCACACCATGAAAACCCTCTTACAAGAATTAAAAATGAAGTCAGAAAAGCTAAGGTTCAGAATTAGCTGTGACTTGCAATGGACTTTAACTTAAAAGATATGGGTTTGTGCAGAACAAAAGCAAAGTCAAGGAAAGTCAAGGAAACAGTTCATTGGAGAAGTTGGCACGATGCTGACGGACAATAGGGAGAAGACTAAACTGCTTAATTTCTATTTTGTAGCAATCTTTTCACAAAAGGAGAAAGAAACCCTACCAACAGAAGCACACTGTGGAGAGGGTGGGCAGAAGAGAAATAAATGGAAGTCAAACTAGGCCAGGAAGTGTTGAGAGCACCCAGCTGACTGAATGAATGTAAGTCATTGGGGCTGGATGAATAGCTTTCCAGGGTGCCAAAAAGGAGCTGGATGATGTGATCTCAGATCCACGAATTGCAGTCTTCAATAATTTCTGGAGCATAGGACAAGTGTTGTGAAAATAAAGAGAAGTTAATATTGTTCTAGTCTTTATAAAAGGGAACAAATGGACTACAAATATACACACTGATCAGTTTAATATCAGTACCTCAGAAAATCCTGGAAAAGATCATCATACAG
The DNA here is from genome assembly GCF_051295495.1 of Thamnophis sirtalis. NCBI lineage: Eukaryota > Metazoa > Chordata > Lepidosauria > Squamata > Natricidae > Thamnophis > Thamnophis sirtalis. Next base: position 74,376,983 of record NW_028261386.1, on the reverse strand, counting down.
TAGGATTGCTAGCACATAAAAAAGAGGAAGGTGATTAACAGAAGTCATTTTGGGCCTTGTTAAAGATAGGTCATGCTAGACTAATTTTACTACTATTTTTATAGATGGAGAAATTCTGCAGATGTAATGTACTTAGAGGTCAGTAAAGCAATTGATAAAGTTGACAATAGCTTCCTTTGTGATAAGATTAAATAACATGGAATGGTTATTTAAGATGAAATTGCAGTAGGTTGAACAACTTTACCTAAAGCATGATCCTTAATGGATCTGTTTCTACCCATAGGAAAGTATAGAGTGGGATACTGCAAGGGTCTGTCCTAGGTAGGTGCTCTTGAAAAGTTCAGGGGGTGGAACACACACTATTATGGATTTATTCTAACTCAGTGATGGAGATCCTTGACTGTGTGTAGTAAAGATGCCCATTCCAGTTTCTCTCTGTTTTCATTTTCCCAATGATAGCTTCCTTTCCACTTCATTTCCATGTCAAGTTATGAGTTCAGCAAAAGAAAAGGAACATATTTCTCACAATTTTTATGCAAACTTCACCTTAATCAATATGTTTGTTCCACATTTTGAACAACACAAATTAGATGGGAAAAAAGATGTAGTGCATATGAATTCTGGTTCACATTTCACAGGTATTGGATATTGGACCAGTTTTTTCTTATGATCTTTCCGGTGTTTCTAATTAAAGAATCTCAAAAAGCACTAGTAATAGTAACAGACTATCCCCAAGGTCTTGATATACTGTAGTTAGTAAGACTCAATATTATTTGTCTATAGACACATTCTCTGAGTTCTAGTAAGATAATTGTATAGTCTTATTGGAAGATTATACTGCAAGTTAATTAACTTGCAAATGAAATCTACCAAAAAAAGAGAGCAAATCTTCCTTCAGAATGACTCACCTGGAAAACCTCTGTGGGACATCAGAGGAAGGATTATAGAAAGCCACAAACAGAAGTTTTATTGTGCTGAATAATTAAAAGTCTTGCCCACTTGAGAGCTACTAATGATCTGAGTTTCAGTATCTGCCCAGGGAATTAATTGCCTCATTGCTACAGTAGTGGGAGTCCAACTATGCTCTAGCCTTGTTTTGAAAAATCAGATAATTAAACAAAATCAGGAGTTAACTGCCACAGTTATGGTTAAAAAGCTTTTCTGTTAGAAAGCCCTCTGAAGAAACTGAGTATACAAGATAGCATGTGCTGGATCGTATAGCTATCTACTTTTTGTTATGTCTTGTCTTGTTCCTACTTTGATATGGTACTTAGAAATGTAAAATAGCAAAGCAGGCCTCTAATGACAGGAAATGAAGTATAGATCATTGAGGTTTTTTTTTCCAAAGTAGATCAGATTGTTCAAAAGGATTAGGATCTTACCTGTAAATCTCCTGACCCCCATAGCTCAAATCAAGTGACTGGGTGGGGAAAGGCCTACTGACAAAGCTCATTCTGACAGAATTCTTCAGATTTGTTTCAACTTCATCCTGTGGCCATGAGTTCATATTGTTCCAAGAGAGGTGTTCTTCATTTGTAGAAGCTGTATCCTGCTTGCGGACATCATCTGAGCATGGTTATCAATGCAACAGCCAATAAATAGAATGAATAAAAACAGAACAACCCTTTCCATAGGGAATAGACCATGCTTGAAAAAGAGTCATGGCTTTCCAGAAGGCTAAAAAGGGTAGAGCCCCTTAATTCTCAAGTTTGAGGGGCTGAAATAGCTACAGGCAAGGTGGACCTCTCAGGTCCCCTCAGATAATATTTAAGCAGGGTTCTCCAACCTTTGCAACTTTAAGCATGGAGGACTTCAAATCCCAGAATTCTGGGAGTTGAAGTCCACCAGGCTTAAAGTTGCCAAGATTGGAGACTCCTGATTTAAAGAGATGGAACCTGAACCATACCCATTCTATCTGACCTACTGGAATGGACAGATGCCTGAAGGAGAGGCAGCCCCACAAATAACCTGGCCCTATGCCATGTAGGGCTTTAAAGGTGATTATCACTACTTTGAGCATCTGAAAAGCACCTGAGATCCGGTGCAGACCATGCAACAACAATGAAATTCAAATTAACTGCAGGGGCTCATTAAATTAATCTTTGAATTCCAAAGTTCCATAATGTAGCCTTGACTGACATTGGAGAAGTTGCCAAAGTAGTGGCTGACTTAAAAACAACAACAACAACTCTTGACTCATACTGCTCAAGTGTGACCCACTTAGGGAACAATTTTATCAACAAAGTAAAGTGCCTACTGGTAGTGAATATTAGTGTGTATGTATCTGGTTTAAAAATCAATGGGAAGTAATGTTGAATATACTACTAAGAAACTGTTGGAAAAAAAACAGAGGGGAACATATATCTGGGTTTTATTCATTCCTCAAATATGTGTTTGTATGTGCTTGTGTATTCATTTATGAATTTATGTACATTCGTTTATGAATGTCATGTAATTCTAAATTAATTAAACATTTGGCAAAGCAATCCTAATCTCCCATAGGAATAGCTTGAGATGTCTAATGCACCCTAAGCTGCAGTTTAGTTTATGAAAGTAAAGACCAAGAGTTATTTCTGTCACTTTCTCGATTTTTTAAAACTTGTTTCAGTGCTATGGTTGATTATACAGTCAGCTAGATATTTGCACTACATTTGGCATTTTTATCCACCTATTGAGTCCTGGGATAGACCAATGTTGATGGATTAAAAGTAAGTAAAGGTAAATGTTCCCCTTGCACATATCTGCTAATTGTTCCCAACTCTAGGGGGCAGTGCTCATCTTCCTTTCAAAGCTGAAGAGCCTGCACTGTCTGAATACATCTCCATGATCATGTGGCCAGCATGATTAAACACCGAAGGCACATGGAACACTGTTGCCTTCCTACCAAAGATTGTCCCTATTTTTCTACTTGCATTTTTTACATGCTTTCAAACTGCTAGGTTGGCAGAAGCTGGGACAAGTAACCAGAGTTCACTCAGTTATGCAGTGCTAGGGATTCGAACTGCCAAACTGCTAACCTTTCTGATCTACAAGCTTAACATCTTAGCCACTTGAGCCACCATGTCCCAGTATTAAAAGTATAAAGGTATTATCACAGGATTTAAGCTGCTTTTTGCAATTGACTGATGGTGATTTTGTTAATGCCAATGGTGTTCAAGTGGTATTTTGGGATTTCACCCAAGATGAAATAGTTTTGTTTTCTTTTGCCACGGTCATTGTGTTTCTATTTGTAGGTCTTTACATTTTGTGATTTTCTCTTTCTTTTGTTCTGATGTCTCCAGATATGGCAACATCTATTAACCAAACATCTTTTCATTTTGCTTATCAACAGTTGTCAGTGAAATCACAGCTGCCAAGTCTTTAGTTGATGTTCATTCACACTGAGTTCTCCCTAAAAACCTAGAATTTATTTTCTTATTTAGTATTCATTCATTCACTATTATTTTCTTATTCATGAAGGAATAACACAGTAATAAGAACAAACATAATAGATCCATGTTCTTTGGAAACATGAATCATGGCTACAAATAATAATATTATAGCATTTAATAATATTACATTAAATATTATATCTGCATAATATGCAAATATATAAAATAATAATAATTTTTGAGTTACACTGGGAGAAAAGATATTTAAACCAGCTTTTCATGAAAATTAATATATGTACCTCACATTCTTTTTGTAAGCGTCCTTATTCCACTTGTTTCCAAGACCAACTTTTCTTTACTTCAAAAAGAGCAAAGGCTGAATGAAATGGCAAGAGACATGATGAGATGTTATGAGTTTCCTCTCCTCTTGAGAGAGATATTGCCAACCCAGAAGCAACCCTGACAGATATCTCTTAGAGGAGTCTAGAGCTAGTCTAGATGTAGTGGCATGAGTAATTACAGATGTGTCTTTGAATGTTCACACCTGTCATAAAAAAATTCAGATAAAAAACAAAGAGAAACCACTTTGACCATCACTCTGTGCAAACACCCATGTACATTTGAAGCTCTCAGCTATTTGTTATTTTCAGTTCCTCAATCCCCACCATCTCATTCTTCCTGCTCTAAATATACCCATCTTAAGTACAAACTTTGCAGAAAATGCAGGACACAAGTCAGCACATTAGAAATATGTGTGGTACATTTTGCAATTATGTTAATTTAAAACTTTGGTTCAGTGACGCCCCCAAGCTCACTCCTAGGCCTATTACCTGCAATTTTCCAATGGATATTGTTACATACTGACAAACAGTATGGTGGTTTCCACCAAGGTCCTTTGTTCCGGCAGGAACAGTATTCAAATCTGATTATTTGAATGGTCTGACAGCTCCCTATAAAAGGGCTGCTGCCAGACAGAGTCTTTGCTGGATTATACATAGTTGTCACTTAATAAAGAGCTGTTTGTTGCTGAAACCTGAGTCTGCCTCATTCATTCACCCGATATAACAGATATATTTCTCTTCTCACACACCACACATCTGTAGTTTAGGTTACCTTATACAATGTGAGGCCTGGGTCTTCTGCTTGTCTGGTGAAACCTGAAGCATAAGCATGCTTTGGACCATGTCCAATAAGTACTGACATTTTGTCAGAAGCAGGAGGCAAGCCCTCTCTGTTACCCTCTGGAAGAGCTTTCTCACAAAGTCCTCCTAGTCCTGTTTCCACCTGCCAGCCTTCCACAGACCCTTAAACATCTGGGTCTTTCCACGTGCACTGGACTACAATGCTTTGTGGGACCAGTGCTGAGGTTGAGTTGTTGTCTAAATTATGAATGGCTGTTTGATTCCTGCTCTAATTGTTGCATTGTTTTGAAACCTTGTTAGTTTCCTTAGAAACTGGAATTATAACTACACTGACAAGCAAATAAGCAACACATAATATAAAGGCTCAAATGCCTTTTTATACAATTGTGCTAGAGAATCAATGAAATAATTAGAAGAAGGATGGCAAAAACCCTTGACCCAGTTTAAGAAGAATATCCCTCTGTGAGTGCATGTGCATGTATTCTGCTATATAAATTATGTTTTGTTATTTAATTCAGACATTTTCCAATCAGAAAAAATAAATAAATGAGGAAACTGCTCTTCAATGTAGCCTAAAGTGATCATCATAAAATCTTGTTGCCATGCTGGGAGGTTTAGATTATTGTGGCTATTATTTTAGTATGATACCTTGGGGAGGCCCATCCTTTGTAAATAACTCTTGCCTTTGGGTAACACTCTTCTCTGCTCCTGTAATTTTATTTTCATGCCTCAATGACAGAACAAGCATTAATTATGGACAGAGATAATGCCAAGTGATGAATTGTTTTAACCCTGAGATGATAAATTAACTGGCATGGATATATGCTGCTTGCAGTGGCACTATACTATTTTTATTCTTTCTGACCCAATGGTAGAGTGGAAGAAGTTAAAGAAAGATGCTCAGCAGTCTACTTGTCTATCCATCTGCAGGCTAACTTTGAAAACTGAAAAAGACCAAAATTAGATTCAGTGGGAGAATTCAGCAAAAGAAAGGTCAGATTTGAAAATGGGCCACATCCCAGTTGGGATATGGGATATGGGAAAAGAGTCCTCCAATGCATCTTTTTGAGAGGTAGAGCTGGGAAGTGGTCCATAATGCTACTGATTCCTCCATTCTATGAACCCCTCCTGTACGACACACATGAGAACATACACAGCCTGTCCTTGACAGTCCACAGATACATATATGCATACACAGATCCAAGTAGAAAAACACATATTACTTTGCTAGATTGAAGAAAAGACCCTTCTTATGACTATCA